>NC_043978.1:18607647-18852647 GCF_902148855.1 Sphaeramia orbicularis | reverse complement strand
GTGAGTCATTCATCTTCATTATACCACTGATTGGTTTTTAAACTCTCGTAAGACACTGATTTACGCAATGGGAAATTTCCAGGGGGACCACAAAAGAAATTATTCTTACTTCTTATTGTTTCCACTTACTCAATTTCATTAAAAACCTGTCAATTAGTGACCAATAAGATTGTGATGGCTTTATTTTTATGTTCATCATATTTTACAGACTAAAAGCTACACAACAGGTTTAATGACAAAGGAAACTGTCTGTAGTTTTATTTGCTCATGGTAGATTTTTATGATTGTTTCATTTTGCACAATATTTCAGGTTTGAAAGGGCAGGAAAGCTGAATTTGATCCTATAATGTAAACCAAATTGTATGTTACTAGTTAAAGATCTTCTAAAATAAAATACCTCTTTTATAAGTTTAGTTTAAAGGTTTATGTTACACAACCCAAATAATATTTGTTCGTTCATGGCTGTAATTTCCCTCAAAACAAATTAAAAATATGGCTGATAATGTTGCTTTAATATATTTAACTATTTCATATTCTTCCTGTGAGTTTTCGGTTAAACTGAGAAAAGGGTTTAATTTAAAAACTGAAAATACTGTTCAAGAGGGATTGAAACTGCAGTCGACCATTATTTTGAAAATACGACGCGAACCGGAAAAGCCGTGTTTAGATGCTAATGTTAGTGTTAGCTTGTTGCCGTGTGTCAGTGTGGCTCCTATCTGTCAAAGAAACGCCGCCCGTCCGTCTCACCTCTTTATCCGGGACCCACTGCGGCTCGTCCAGAGAGAAAGGGCTGTTAAAGGCTCCGTTTTCCGGCACCATGCGAAGGCCGCTGGGGCTCCGGACTAGTTTCTTTCCATCAGGCACTGAAGACATTTCTCCTCTGGAACCAGCGACTCCGACTGCCACCAACTCCTGACTGACCCCGCCCCCCAGCAATGACTGACACCACCTTTATCCAACCGGAGCCCGGCTTGGACGTCACGTGGTGGACTGGGTCGAGTGGAGTGTTTTGGTTTTTACAACCGCACCCGAAGGATGGAGTTCAGCAGCAGAGTGTTTTTATGCAACTGTGGACTGTGTGGTTTCCAACAGCCCAACACAGGATCTAAACCCAGTTACATTAACCCTGCGGTATCCCGTCCACCAGCAAGGCCCTTACTAAGCACCAAGTATGCCTTTTTCGCACACTTGTGGAATAATGTCCAAAAATTTTTCATACAGTTTATTTTAAATTCTTTTACACGTTTTACATTTCATCAACTTGAGCCGTAAATAAAAATACCAAATACTCAATAACTGTCACATTTTTTTTAACCCTTTAAATGCCGTGTTTGTAATGTAAACAAACCTTTTTTTTTTTTTTTTTTTTTTTTTTTTTTTTTTTTTTTTTTGATGCAAAAACCACAATTTATTTATTTATTTATTTATTTTTTCAATATACTACATAAAAAGTGTATCCCATATTATTTGATTTTTTCATCCTGGCATACGTCAATGATTAACTCCAACATTGGTTCATTTGCATTATTATTTTTGGCGCTAGGTCAAATGTTCAAAAATACTACCATCTGTCACCAAGTGTGTGTAAAATGCACACCTATAAATCAAACTATTAAATATTATATATTGATTAATTTTTCTGCTCTAATTTGATTTTATTTTTGTAAATCAAGGTCAGCCCTAATCATACATATCAAATGGAAGAAATAGTGCGTTTTAGGCACACTTGGGAGACAGATGCTAGTCTTGTAATTTTCTTTTGTTTACAATGTGTAAATTTTAATTGGTGCCCAGAATTTTAAAGATCATGCAAAAATGAACAATTTTTGAATTCTAACCTTATTTAAATTGTGAAAAATAATATGACGTTTTTTAACACGAAGTGCAAAGCGTACCCGGATAACGGAGGGTTAAACAAGAGTAACATCTTAAGACAAAATATACGCCTATAATGTTTCAAAAATCATAAGTAAAATGTACAAAGCGAGTTAAATTCTTTATTATTTCCCGAATGATAATATTTGCATCAACAGAAATTTTAATCAAATTCATGGAAAAGCTCTCTGTCCCAGACGTGGATTAAAGAAGATATATGTTGGGTAAAATCAAGCAATCTGGGTCAAAAAAGGATTTACATCTTTGATTTTTAAGAACATTAGTCACCACATGTTATTGTATAGGTGCTATGAATTTGTTTTATACAACTTACATATAATGATTCTGTCACTGAAGACACAATTTGTAAGTAAACCCTGTGACACGTTGATTTTCTCTCTGCAGTCATAAGAACTACTATTACTTCACTAAGTTGTCAGTGGGAATATTTATAACTAATAATATAAGTACAATACGAGAACAAATTAACATACAGTATAAGTACAACTTATTTATTTATCTGTCTGTTTGTTTGTTTGTTTGTTTGTTTGTTTGTTTGTTTGTTTGTTTAGCAGGGACAGTACACATTAATAAACATTTCTGTAAATGTGCCAGTATTAGCAAAAAAGCTAGTCCATAGAGTATTTTATATACAGAGTACAAGCAAATTTAAAGTATTTCAAATGATCAAAATTCAGAAGCTTGTATGTTTCTAGAATAGGACAATGGTGGTACGAAATTGGTTTTCTGGCAACTATTTTTAATGCTTTTTTGTATAATGATTCTATTTGTCTGAATGAACTGAAGTGCTGTAAAAATGACATTCAAATATAGTAAAAAACAATTCTAGAGTGTTGTACAACCCCAATTCCACTAAAGTTTTTTTAATACTACTTACTTTTCCAGATTTGTGTTCCCTCCATTTTTTGAAGTTGTGTTTCGGCCAATAAAATCAAACTTACGTAATTTTTTTCTCGCAAGTGGTAAATTTCTTCATTTAAACATTGGATTGTGGAGTTTGATTGCAAATAAAATTAATTATAAGATTTATAAATCATTGCATTCTGTTTTTCTTTATAATTGGACAGTGCTGTTTTTAAGTATGTTTTTAAATTGCTGTGACCTCAACTAAATTTTGCACTTTAAAAAAAATTTGTCTAAATTTTCTATTATTACCATATAAATGCTTGTTTTAATTTATTGTTATTACCTCTCTGTAAAACCTGAGCCTTTTCATGGTGTGTCCTGCTGACCTCTTGGCTAGGTTGCTCTTGTAAAAGAGATCTCAGTCTCAGTGGGACTTTATTTGGTTGAATAAAAGCCTAATAATAATTTTTAAAAAATTTTTTTAAGAGATATCATGGAATTGGACTTGTATTTGAGTAACTTAACAATAAACTATAAGAATGTTCAACGTTGAAATGTCAGCATTTCTTCTACATGGATGAGTTTGATTCTGAGGCTTATAAAGGTATGAAGTTATTATGGGATGTTATTATCTTTGCTAAGTTACCGTTTATTGATCCACGGTTCAGACTAAACTGGGGCCGTTCTGACCTTGTTTGTTGGATTCAAACAGATCTTTAGTGCAGCTACTGACAGCACAAACTGAACAGAAAACTGAGGTGGTTAGTGGTTTTACTGTGGCTGTTTTCAGTCTAAAAACGGAGCTAAGCTAACAGAGCTAAGCTAACAGAGCTATAATGTAAACTATCAGCTGATGCAGCACGTGAAGATTATAAGACAGTGTTATTTTGACCGACTGTTAAAATAAGCAGCTATGAGTTTTAATTTGAAGAAGAAAACATGATGACATCATAATAAAGATGTGTGGAAACAATGAGTTTTATGCTTTATTCCAGGGGTGTCAAACTCATTTTAGTTCAGGGGCCATATTCAGCTAAATTTGATCTGCAGTGGGCCGGACCAGAAAAATAATAACAGAATAACCTATAAATAAGGACAACTCCAAATTTTTGTCTTTGTTTTAGTGTAAAAAAAAAACAAAAAACAAAAAACAAAACATTAAATTATGAAAATACTTACTTTTATAACCCCCCCCCAAAAAAAAAAAAAAACAAAAACTGAAATTTAAATTTAAAAATGTAAGAAAATTTTGTGCAATTCTAAAAAATATTCTGCCTCAAGTTATCATTTCTACATGTGCATTATGGATCAGATCTACAAAGACACTAAACACTGAAGAACAGGCAGAAAAATTGTAAAAATTGTGCTGAATTTTCTTTAGACATTTCAGGTTGTTCATATTTTTTCAGGTTATTCACATTTTATTGTTACAGGATAGTTTGTAAATGTAAATATTTTCATAATTTAATGTTATTTTTTGCACTAAAACGAAGAAAAAAAAATTAAGATGTTAATTCTAGATTTTTTTGGCTTAATTCAAGATTTTTTTACTTAATTGAAGAGTTTTTTTTTTTTTTTTGCTTAATTGAAGATTTTTATTTTTTTTTTTTACTTAATTGAAGATTCTTTTTTTTTTTTACTTAATTGAAGATTAGATTTTTTTTTGCTTAACTGAAGATTTTTTTTCTTTCTTTCTTTTTTTGCTTAATTCAAGATTTTTTGCTAAATTTGAGATTTTTTTTTTTTTTTTTTTTTTTTTGGCTTAATTCAAGATTTTTTCCTTAATTCAATTCAAGACTGTGGAATTTTTTCACTTGGCAAAAACATCCCAGGGGCCGAACTGGATCCTTTGGTGGGCCGCATTTGGCCCCCGGGCTGCATGTTTGACACCCCTGCTTTATTCAGTCAGTGATACAGTCTGTGGATACATAGCATTGATTCCTTGGTGGTTTTTGTCCTAAATGTATTCTGGTACATGACTACCCCTACTGGTGAGTTTGGAATATCACTACTATATAAAACCCTTCTAAAGTAGAGCTTTATTAGATTGATTTTGGAAAACATTGTACTAAATATACTTTTCTCCACTTTAAGTTCATTAAATTAACATTGTAAACATATTTTTAATTCAATTTAACAACTTTAAATGTATTCAGTAACACAACTTACTTTAAGGAACTAAATGTGGTTATGGTGTGATGTGAGAAAATGATGGATGCATAAGGACCTCATTTACTCATAAAGATACATGAATAAAACCATAAACTGTTCCCACCTGAGAATATATTTTATTCAGCCATCCCACACAACATTCAGCCCAGAGCCAGGAGGAGAAATGACAACAATGAAAAAAAAAAAAAAAAAGAAAAAAAAAACAACAGAAGGATGGACTGTGAGATTTTAACTTCACCAGTTTAACAATAAACACAGTCGAATAAAACTTTCCATCGTTGCCTGCGTTTCGATGAATCCATATGTACATTCACGTCATCGTTACAAACAGGTTTCATTTCAGGACAGACTTTAATGTTTCCTTCCTCTGGTGAAAAACACAGTGACGTTTTGAGAAACACTGACCTACACGGCTCCAAAAGTGACATGAAAACAGTTATATACAGTGAAATATCAGAAAAGAGGGAAATTATTACAGCAAATAAATGTTTATTGTTTCAAATCATGAGAAAAATGAAATATTTCAGTCAAAAAAAATCAACTTTTAATCAAATAAATAAAAGCAAAAGAAGAAAATTCAAGTTGTTTTGTTTTATTTTATTTTATTAATGAAAATAAATAAAAATGACCTTGTACCATTCATCAGAAGCTAAAAACATGGGTTTGGTTTCTTTTTGAGGGGATTGTACAATCAGAAACAAGATGGAAAAGTTTAATTTAAGTTGCAAATGTTGTACAAAATGTGAAACTTCAATACAATCTGAAACTTAGCTTTAGTTTATTTATTAGATGATAAAAATGTGAGAAAATAACTGATCACATATGAGGAAATTCTATAAATTCAGAGTAAGGAGTCATAATTCCATGCAAAAAAAAATCAGCATTTTAACAAATAATTCAGCTGTTTGTAAAAATTTCTATCATTGTTTTGTTTTATTTGAGAGAACGGTGTCGTGTAGTGAAGCCGTTACCGTCAGTGTTTCCTACAACGTCACTCGTTTCATCACGGACATTGACTTAAATTATGTGCCTCTTTACTCTGTGGAGTTTCAACAGTAAAAGACAATAAAGAAAAACAAAGAAGAAGAAGAAGCGAAGCAGAACGGAGACTGATCAACAGTCGACATATTCAACATAAATCAATAAATCATCAATATTAAAACTAATGATTTGACTCAATTATTGCCTGCATTGAAGAAAAAGCAGCTGTGATTAGGATTAAATGCAGGTTTTTATTTACATTTCAGGGATAATTCATCTATATTCATCTATATCTTTTTATTGATTTGGGACAAAACAATAACAACTGAACTGGAATGAACCTTTTTAGTTTTAAGATCAAATTCAACGTCATTATTTTTGGGTAAAATATAACTTCATTGCACAAAACAGCACAAAAAAAATCTATGTTTGTACAGGTTCTTAAAGCAGAATTAACTTAAATCTCAGCAACAACGATCAGTGAAAACCTGCAAAATAAAAAATATATCACTGAAAAACTGAAGTCAGTCTGATATTTCCAGTGCAAATCCCTCAATTCTCATCTTCATCATTATATTACACACTTTTTACATTATTCAGGGGCTTTTATTATGTGTTTTAGGTGAATTAAAGGTTTTATGTATGTTACAATAAGTTAACATCATATTTTATCCCATTCAGGTCATATGAAGACAAACATCTGCAAAAATATGACTTCAATTGATTTGTAGGGACTTTTTTAGTAATAGTAAAATAAAAATGTTTGTTTTAATTTCATCCAAATTAACCCTTTCATGCATGAATTATGAGAACCTTAATCAAAATTTTTTCCAGGTGTTTTTATTCCTTTTAAAGCATTAAAAAAAACAATGCAAATGAATTTTTTTTATAAACCTATTTTTCATGGAGTTGCAAAAATGTCCACTGAGCTGGAAAACATCAAATTTTTGTCTAATTTTTGAAGCAAAGAAATATGTATTTACTGATATACTGTGTGAAAACTATAAAAGAAAAACATTTTTAATGCTGCTAATCTGATATTTTTTCACATTTTAACATATTCTGACCCTGTATGGCAGTGTTTTTCAACCTTGGGGTTGGGACCCCACATGGGGTCACCTGAAATTTCTAGTAATTGATTACAAAAACAAAACTTATTGATAAAAAAAAATATATGGTGAGTTGAGAGAGACAATCTCAATCAATAAAAGACATGACAAACTGTGAAGTTGAAACTGAAGCACTGTGGTACTGTTTATCTGTCAAATGTTCATTGTGGTCAGTTTCAGATGCTGCAGCTCTTTCATAATTCAGTTTGAGTTCTTGTTTGTTCAGTATTAATTGTCAGCCTTGTAAATCCAAGCTGGACTGACTGTACATATCCTGACCAAGGAAATAATAAAAATAACAAAATTCTCACTTTGTGCAGTAATCTACACCTGGCTTTTCTGCCTCCGTCCATAATAATATACATTATATAGACTGAATGTCGTCTAAAATTAATGTTTTTTTGCAACATAATATAGCAAACTATTACATGATCAGACACAAATTAATTTTAGCAAAAAAAAAAAAAGTCTTTGTTTTGAATGTCTGGGGTCGCCAGAAATTTGTGATGTTAAAATGGGGTCACGAGCAAAAAAAGGTTGGAAACCACTCCTGTAAAGCCTGAACTATTAAATCATTGACAGAAACTTCCAGTTCTTTGAAACTGGAGCCTTTACTGGTCCTTCTGACCACTCGAAAACATTTTTTTTCAAATATCAATTTCCATGTATGAGTTTCAATTTGCTATCATATTTGATACATCGGGTCTCAATGCTCAAATATTTTTATTTTCGATCAAACAAAAACATAATATAACACTAACATGTCTGACAAATTGGTAATTCCTTTTCAGAATTGTCAAAGTTCTGCCTCCTTCCTCATTAATATTAAGTATAAGTTATATTATAGTATATAGTATAGATATGCTTAGACTAGGAAGGTTATTATTGTTATTAATTATATAAGGAGAAGGGGTGGGAGTTTATAAGTTATACTTCTTCTCACTCCTTTTCGAATATGTATTACATGTCTTGTGTCTTAATTTTAAGTGTTTATTTTCTTCTGTTTTGATATTCATATTCGAAATAAATACATCAATCAATCAATCAATCAATCAATCAATCAATCAATCAATCAATCAATGACAATCTTGTAGTGTCACTGGAAAGGCCTCTGGTGAATGAATTCCTCCCCCCGGTGGATTATCTGTGTATTGCATGTATCTAATTGTATACATCAGGTTTTTCAAGAAAAAAAATATCACACTGATCGTGCAGAGGGCTTCAGAACTCATGTATCAAATTTGATACGTTTGGTGTTATAGGGTTAATACTAGTTATTGCTCACTTCATGGAGATAATACGCAAAAAAAAAACAACTGTCAATTATAGTCTTATAACAATAACAAGCAATTGATTTACACTCAGACATGTTAGTGCAGATCAGGTTTATCTAGAACAGCAGAGTTCCAGTAATGCTATGAATGTCAGTGTGTGGGATGGTGCATAAGCGTCCACTGTGTTGGCTGATGTGGAACTAAAACAACAAAACCCATGAATATACAAGAGAACAGCTGGAGAACAGCTGTCCACTGCAGTGACCACTGTGCATGAAAGGGTTAATCTGGAGACATGAACATTTAAAATACAAAACTGTAAGGTTTAGAAATAAAACCTGACTTTGGTTTATTTATTCTCATGATTATTTTTTTTTTGCAGCAAAGGCTAAAATTACCCTAAAAAACTATTTCCAGTGCAAATCCCTCGATTCTGTTCTTCATCTGTAAATCCCACACTTTGTATTTTTCGGTGAATTAAATGTAAAACTGATTTTACGAAAAGCTTCCAGGTTTTACCAACGTTGAGGATATTAAAACTTGTGATACTTATCATATAATTCTAACATATTTACCTTTAAAAGCGTGTAGAGTAACAGTTATTTTTAAGTTGTTTTTTTAAAGGACATCATCATAATGAACCATTTTTACATTATTTTATATGGTATTTTATATGATGATTCTCCATAAATTTTAGTTGAATTAAATCAAAATATAGTGTAAATGACCAAAAGGAGGTCAAGAAGTTCAGTCTGTCCTCATCAAGACAGTTATTCCTCACTTTTTATCTTAAATGATAATCATTTAAAAAATACAATAAAATATCATTTAAAAAAAAAAAGGCTGGAATTAAAAGAGACAGAGTTTTTCCTAAGACTGGAAAAAAAAAGATATATGATTAGTATTTGAAGGATTTATTCTTCAGATTCTAGGATAAAAGTTTAGTTCCAGTCTGATTTTTGTGATATACTTCATTCAAAATTGATCAGATAATGTTTGTCAGTCCTCATGAATCCAGATTTTTCTTATTTTTTAGACATTAAATCATTGTTTTCCATGAAGTCAGTCCTCCGAATGATGCATCCTTCACTTTTTACACGACATCAAGTTCAGATCCATACATTTTACACATGAAAAGTGAATGAAAAAAATAAACTTTAACCAAATTAATCCTAAAGGGTCAGTTATTCAGTCGTAACAAACACATTCCTATCATTTTGATTCACTTTTTTTCCACTTCATCCTGCTCCTTTTCAAGTATCTTTTTTTTTTTTTTTTTTTTAACATAGTTTTTCCTCATTGTATTTGGTTTTAAATGTTGATATTCAAAATAAAAAAAACTAAACTAAACTTTTACATATTCAATGACGTTTTTTTTAACATAAGGCAGCAGTGGTGTTGAAACAATCATTTATTTTATTGACTCATCCTTCAGTTTTTTAAGCCAAAAGTTTAGTTCTGGTCTAATTTTTTTTTGGTGATCAATAAACCTGACTTCATAATGCATTAAATAAATAAGTTCCAGTTCTAAACGACACTCCTGATCCGCTGTGGGTTTGTGTTTCATTCTTCTTCCTCTGGACAATAAACTCATTCTTTTGGTAAAACTCTGTAAATAAATGAAATATGTAAATATCTGGTGTATTTTACACAAAGTCTCAGCAGTGTTTCTTTAAATTTGGTTGCATTTAACTCGACTTTACTCCGGCGGTAAAGCCTTGTCTCGATAAAAACTACAGGTAAACAAAGGTTGTGCTGTTTCTTTTGTGTTTGAGGATAAATGTGGAGGAAAAACGAATGCAGTCAGTGTGAAAACTCATCTCCACGTCTGAGCAGCAGCTGTCGTAAAGACACAGCGCTGCCTTCAGTTAAACCTGGAAAACAAAACCTTCAGAGCAGCGCGAGGACACGAACAAAACACCATTTACAAAGACAAAAACAGAACAGATGTAAACACAGCGTCAAACAGGAAAAGCAGATTTTCAATCAACACAGGACGGAACGTTTGTCCAAAAAAAAGCAGAGTGTTTAGAGTGTGAATTCCTCAGCAGGTTTCAGAAGAAGACTTAGATTAATGCAGAAAATACAGTCACCACATGTTTAAAAAGTAGAATTACTGCCTCATATATCATCATCAGGGGGTTTAATACGAGGCATTAGGTGTGTTTTTGGGAAATGTGATCAGATAAATATAATTTTATGATTAGAAACTGAAAATACTGTTTCCAAAAGTAGCTGAAACTCAGTTACTTTTAAGTAATTTCTGATGGGTCGTGTTATAATAAACATTAGGTTTTTTTAATTCAAATTTATATATATTTGAGAGAGAGAGAGAGAGAGAGAGAGAGAGAGCTTAATTGATAATCTTCCCCCTGTAAGTCGCTTTGGAAAAAGAAGCATCTAGCAAATGTATAAATGTAAATGTTAATGTAATTATTTGAGTTTTCCTTCTTAAAATGTTACACTCACTGTAAAAAAAAAAACCCTCATTGTTTTTATGGAAAAAAACTGGCAGCTGTGTTTACCAGATCAGTACTGTAAAAAACACATCAAACTGTAAACATATTTACAGAGTAGCATGTAGATTTAACATTTTTAACATGTATATTTAAAAGGACTGCACTTTCATAGTGCATTTTTGATACCTTCATGGTGTCCAAAGCGCTTTACAAAGCCACTCGGCCCTACTGGGAGCAATTTAAGGTTCAGTGTTTTGCAAGGACAATTTGACATGTGGACAGTTGGAGCCAGGATTTGAACCAGCAACCCTTCAATCATTGGACAACCTGAGCTACCAACTGAGCCATAGCCGCCCATTTAACTGAACTAAAATGTTAAATTGTTAAAATGGTGACTTTTTGTTATGTTTCCATTGGGGTTTGTCTGTTTGTTTGTTTGTTTGTCAGCAAGAAAACTCAAAAAGTTAGGAGCAGATTTTGATGAAACTTTGTGGAAATGTTGATACTGGCACAAGGAACAAATGATTAAAATTTGGTGGTGATCTGGGGGGGGCGACTGATCTGCCTTGGTGGAGGTCTGCGCTCTCAGAGTGCTTTTCTAGTTTATTACTCTTTTATAAAAAAGAAAAATAAAATAAAATTTACAGTGCATTAAAAATAAAAATGAGGGAGAGCATTAGTTTACATGTTTATTTTTCATGTTGATAAAGTTTCATAAAAGGTATAAATGTTCTAAGGCAGGGGTGTCAAACTCATTTTAGTTCAGGGTCCACATTCAGCCCAGTTCGATTTCAACTGGGCCAAACCATTAAAATAGCAGCATAATAACCTATAAATAATGACAACTCTAAGTTTTTCTCTTTGTTTTAGTGCAATAAAAAACACAAAATTATGAAAATATTTACATTTATGAACTGCCCTTTCACAAAAAAGATGTGAATAACCAGAAAAACTGAAATTTCTGATGAAAAATCAGTTTAATTTCAACAATATTATGCCTCAACTTATCATTTATACATGTGCAATACACACAATGTTACACAAATATTTGGTAACAGGCATTATGTTGTTAACATTTTCAAGTTTGGAATTTGGACCTTAAAAAAAAATTATTTCTACAATATTATGTGTCAGATTATTATTAACAACTTACAGATCTGATCTAAAAATGTGCAACCCAACTACTAAAATATTGTTAAAACTGTACTTCATTTTCAGGTTTACATTTTATTGTTTATTTTATTCTTTTACTTGAGATCACATTGGGCTTAATTGTGGCTGCTGAACTAAAACCAGCTTAACACCCTGGACTGTTAATATCTTCAGTGTCATTTTTGCACCGCAGGCCACGTTGGAACCTTTGGAGGGCCGGTTTTGGCCGGTTTTGGTATGTTTGACACCTGTGTTGTAAGGTATACACTTCTAATAGTAAAAACTGAAAAGTCAAAATATATGTAATAAACTAAGTTTTCGTTTCATAATGTTTAGATTGACATTTTTATGTTTGATATGATGGAAAAACTGACAATTCTAAAACTGTTTGGGGGAAAGGGGGGATGTTTTGAGGAAAAAAACTGACAAATTTACAAAAAAAGACAAATACACTGTTTTATAATACAGTCACATGAAGGAAAACCCCAGATGTGAAATATTAGATGTTGATCTGAAAAGAGACATAAAACCTGCTCATCTTTGTAGTTTCTGTCGTGGATCTGTTGATTCATGAGTGGTGATATTTTCTGGATTCATCTCCAGTCCGTCCTCTGAAAACCTGAGCTGAGTTCATGTCCGCTTCAGCCTCAAACAGACGTCATTGTTGGACACGTTTTCTGCAAAGTCTGTGGTTTTAGTTTTTAGGACGTTTCCCAGAGGCGGCCCTTCTCATTGGTGGGTAAACTCTAGGGGGCGGAGCCAGACAGTAAATTCTTTTACTTCTTTAGTAGCTTCTGACCAAATGATTTTACTTAAACCTACAGATAAGTTTCATCTTTAAAAGATCCAAACTTGACTTTTAGAAATATCCCTTGTGTTTGTTATCGTCTCAATTAAGAGACATAGAGCAGCAGAAAGGACATGTTTAATATTTAAATACCTTTAACTCTGCAGCAGAAAAGCAGATCTAAGGAAGTGACATGTCTTTAAGAACAAAAAACCTCCTGTTACCCTCTATTTAAGCACTAAGGATATGTATTCTATGGTTTCCTTTATTATTATTTTGTTTTTTTATCATCTTCGTCAGTGCAGAAACACTTTTCCTGTAAATACAGACCAATGTGATTTTTTTTCATATTATTTTCCTTGTTTGTGTTGTTGTATTTTATGGTTTTCATGTCACAAAGACTCACATGTTAAAAAAAACTGGAATATTTATCAAACCGTTATCATTGTGCAACTTTAAAATCATGATTTTAATTTGTTTACTGAGACTTTTCATGAGTTTAATATGAGTTATTAGACATAAAAATCTGAATGTTACATTGCATGACACATATTTTTTTGTTTCATCTGTTGCTACTTTGTTTTTTATCATCTTCTTCAATGCAAAAACCTGTATTTTATGTTTTGGACTCACTGACGAAACCATTAACCAGCAGTTTAAGGTGAAAATTGTGCACAGAATCATGTCTCTTCTCATTTTTTGTTTCCTTTTTGCAGGTTTTTTGGCTCCACCCACAGGTTTAATCCGACCAATAGGAGTTGTTTTTGTTTTTTTTTGCCTCTACATCAGAAACATAAAAAAAACTAAACCACAAAACTGTTCACTCACACAAACAGGAAACATCACACACTTATTAAAACACATACACACAGAAAATGCCTGTGGGTTCATTTTCCTCCTGTTCATCGATATGTGTCGATAAAAACAAAACCAAACGTCGTCTAAGAGCAACTTTCAAAGTGCAATGAAACAGTAAAACCTGGTGGCGCAAGATAAGAAGCTTCATTAACAGCTATTTACACCAAGGACTGAAGGTCTGAAGGTTGGACGGACTGGAGGCGGTGACCTCTGCGACCTTCTGTGACTCCGCCCATCACGTCGTCCGGGGTCGAAAAACCTTCAACGCGCCAGGTCAGTGTGGCTGGCGCTCAGGTCACGGCTTTTCCTCAGACGATTATTTCGTTCCTGGACGAAATGGCGCAAAAAAGTTGAAATTAGAAGACAGAATACTGAAAAATAGGATGATAAATAAGATCAAAAGCAGAAAAAAAACAGGAAAAATATAAAAAGTACCTTTAAACTGCTGCTAAACACAAATATTTCATTATTTTTTCATAGATGCAACAAAAGTTTGCATCAACGGTGTCAAAATCATTTTAGTTCAGGTTCCACATACAAGCAATATGATCTAAAACCAGTAAAATAATAACATAATAACCTATAAATAATGTCAACTCCAAACTTTTCTCTTTGATTTAGAGCGAAAAAGTAAAAATATATTATTACATTACATTACGCCAACAAAATATCCTTTAAAAAATAGGAATAATATGAACGATCTGAATTTTTTTTTTTAAGATAAATAAGTGTAATTTTATCAATATTATGCCTCAGTTTATCATTTACACATGTACATCACAACTTAAAGATCACAGTAGATCTACAAATTCACAAAACATTTAGTAACAGACAGAATATTGTTAAATTGTTTAAAAATTGTTACTTCTTTTAAGACATTTGAGGTTTTTCATGGATGTTAAGGTTATTCACATTTTTTATTCACAGCCCAATTTGACCTCATGTGGGTCAGACCAGAAAAATAATAACATAATAACCTATAAATGTACAAAAATGTGTCAAAAATGTACAACTATTTAAAAAACATGAGGGAAATTAAAAAAAAAAAAAATGAACAAAATAAACAAAAAGAAGAATAAAACGTACACAAAATTTGAGAAACATGAACCAAATAAACAGAAATAAACAAAAAAGAACAAAAAAAAATCAACAAAAATGAACAAAATAAAAACAAGAATAAAACACGAACAAAAAATTTGAGAAACGTGAACAAAATTAACAGAAATAAACAAAAAGGAAAGAAAAATCAACAAAAATGAACAAAATAAACAAAAACAAGAATAAAACATGTACAAAAAATTTGAGAAACATGAACCAAATGAACAGAAATAAACAAAAAAGAACAAAAAAAAAACAAAAAACAAAAATGAACAAAATAAACAAAAACAAGAATAAAACTTGTACAAAAAATTTGAGGAACAAGAACAAAATGAACAGAAATAAACAAAAAGGAACAAAAAAATCAACAAAAATGAACAAAATAATCAAGAACAAAACATTCACAAAAATTAGCAAAAAATTGAGAAACATCAACAAAATTATGTTCAAATTGCATTTACTTCAATTAAGACATTTCAGGTTGTTCATATTTATTCAGGTTATTCACATTTTTTGCAAAAGGACAATTTATAAATGTAAATATTTTCATGTAATTTTGCTTTTTTTATGAGGAAAACAGAGAAAACATTGGAGTTGTCATTATTTATAGATTATTATGATCATATTTTACTGCTCCGACCCACATGAGATAATATTGGTCTGTATGTGGAACCTGAACTAGAATAATTTTAACATCCTTGATTGTTAATATCTTCAGGATAATTTTTTTGCATTAAACAAATTCATCCCACGGGCCGAAGTGGACCCTTTGGTGGGCCGGTTTAGGTCAACGGGCCGTATATTTGACACCCCTGAGCTACAGTTTACTCATCTGTGATTAAAAAACTGTAATGACTACATGAAATAAAACATGAATTCTAATATCTGTTTTATAAATGACTGATTTTCTTCATAGAATTAAGGACAAAAACATCCTGTCTGTTAATAACTTGAGCCGATTAGTGAAAATAATGAAATAAGTCGGTTAGTGTGTTGTTTTTCATGTGTCGTTAGAAGAAAATCAGACTCAACAAATACACAAAACACAGTAAACGAAAAGTTAAAAGACAAAGAAGTGACGAAAGAGTCCAACGGTATCTGCAAAACCTGATTCACCTGCAGAAAAAACACTGAAACATGAAGATAATGATGAATAGGTTTATGAAAACATGATCTGTTCATGTAAGTGTCGATAAAATCAAACACATTTGGCTGAAGTTTTGCATAAAACTTCATTTTAGTGAGTTTTGTTTCTGTGAGTCCTGTGTATCTGCTTCATTGAATACACTTTTTGCATAATTCTATTATTAAAATGAAAATAAGTCAGTTGCAGAAGATTTCAGCCTTGATTAATATCTTCAAGATGCTTATTTTGTTCAGCTTTTAGTCTAAACACCAATAATATTCCATTTTATACAAACAAAAAATGAGACAAGTAGCAAATACCTGAAAACATTTATTACTTTCATTGGTTTTTAAACCAAATGTTCCACCACAGATCTGTTTAAAATGTATAAAAAGCTTCTCTGACATGAGTTAATGGATGGTTAATTCATTATTTCATGTCACAGAACAGAAAATGGGATTTTTAGGCTTTTTTTCAACTCATTTATGGAGAAAACCCATCCACTATTACACATTATATTTAGTTAATGATATATTTTCCTGAAAAAAAACAACTTTTTTCTTCTTCTGTTTTTTCTGTTTTCATATAATAATCTCAATTTATCACCTGCTTTTATGAACATCTACATGACCAGGAAAGTAAATATAAGAAAATACCTGATTTTCACTGAAAAATGCTAAATATAGAGGATAATATTATAATAAATGGGGGTAAATCACTGAAGACAGGTTATATGTATGTGGGAGTCACAACAATTACAGTTCTGTAATTTAAGGTGTTTTTGTAGCTGATGAATCTCCAAATTGAACCCAAGCAGTGCATGTAATTAAATTATTCAGATAATAATCTTAAAAAAAAAAAAAAAAGCTTAAATAATGATAAATAGTACGGAATGAACTAATTTTCTAGGATACTTTCGTAACACAAACATTTGTAGATGTCTATTAATTTAGTGTGACCTGTATTCTACACTAAAAAACTGATATTAAGGCATATTTTTTGTTCTTTTCTGCCACTGAGAATAAATAATCTTTGATTTGATAAATTAATCATTTACATTCTCAGTTTGAGGAAACAGTTTGCCCTTTAACAAGAAATACGTTGAAGTAGTGTTTTATTTTAAACTACAATCTATAATTTAAGTAAGGATTTTAATTTTTCTGCTGTTATTATATTGTTTTTAATATACATCTTCTTATTGACAATTAATAATTACATTAAATTATAGTTTCTTAGACCGTATTATGTAACAATATGTATGTAACATATACATATGAATATATATATCGGCTAAAATTTGCTTAGAGGTCTTATTTCTGTCTTTGTGCATAAGAAATCAATAGAAATGAATCCCCAAAGGAACTTTGTGTTGGTAAATGCAAATTATGCAAATTTACAGGATTTCAGTTCTGTTCAACATGTTGATGGTCATATGAACTATGTTTTCAGCTCAAAAATGTCCAATTTCATCACAATTAATGCAATATTTTCATGTCACAAATGGCCAAGTTATATTTTAACTGAATTTACCTGAAAAACAAATATTCTATTCTTCTAGATTCCCCAGTTTTTCTTACCAGATTCTATCCTACATATCACGTTTTATTTTTACAGGTTGTAATATGGAGTATGGTGCTGATCCATCCTGCTTATGTTACGCCAATACACACATTAAGAATGTCACACATCACTTTAAAATCAACAGTTTTCTAAAAAATAAGCATTTTTATAAAGAAATATCAATTCTGTATTGTTATTTACTCTTTAGTATGATGATAAACTATACAATAAATAATTCTGATCCTAGTTTTTGCACAGGGATCATTTGTGGAAACGGTGACATGGCTGCCGAGCATCAGTATGATGGGATCTGTAACAACCATGTCACATCCGTCCACTGCCACATTTTGTGTTTTTGTGTCAGCTGTTATTGTTTTAGATCCACAATACTAACATTTATGAATAAGAGGAGAATTAGCAATACTAAGTCTATAAGTTTATTACTAATAAAGTACTGGTACTGACCAGAGCATCATGGGTAATGTCATGTCCATCCACCAGCAAAAGTTTTCACATACACGTGCTATTCAAAATCCAATATTTCTGAAATAGAACTTCCACTGTCAAATAATATCAGTAGTCTGTGCACGATTGTATTAGCATTATTTCAACACAGTTCCATGCATTTCTTACAACTTTTTTTTTGACAAAAATGGCCACTCATTTGACCCCCTAAGGAAATTTTAGCCGACATACATATGTATCTACATATTATACACATTATATATAATATAGCTAGATAGCTAGATAGCTAGATAGATAGAGAGAGAGACAGACAGACAGACAGACAGACAGACAGACAGACAGACAGACATCTCCTACTGAGATCCAGGGAAGTGGAAGATTTTTGCTTTTTTACGTTAAACAACTGTCTTGATTGGAAACTGCATAATGCAATTTTTTTCAGACACATTTTTAAAATGATTTTTGATTTATCAATTAATTTTTTTAATTGAATGTCCTTTGCAATGGACAGCATTTGTTAGGTAAAACTGTCCAACTATTGTCCCCTGCAGAAGACAAAAATGCATTGCTGGGTCTCAGGAGGATATATTATGGATGTAATATATTTATGTGATTAGGTTTTTACTCCAGGTTCAATCTGCATTTTCACTAAAAACACTGACTTTTCTTTCTGAATTGTTTAATTCTTCATATTTTAAAATAGTTGGTTAAAGAGGTCAGGCACATTAAGTCTTTTTTGCTGCTTTTACATTTATTTCTATTCATGTAAATAATCCATCATGATAGTATTTTAATTATCTGTTCTATTTGACATAAACCTGACCTAAGCTTGATTGGTTTTTCAATGTTTTTGACATTAAAAAGCCTCATCGTCCTCTTTCATTCAGTCGTTTTCATCATGTTCATTTCTATTGAATTCATCTACATCCGGTCTTCCTATGTTTGACCTTTGACCTCTGTGCAGATACCGTCAGACCATCCTCTCTTTGCCGCCTCTTTCTTACTTGGTAGTGGTCGCTGGCAGCCTTGTCCGCCACGTTAAGAACGCCCAGAGAGCTGGCTCGCTTCATGCTGCACCCAGAGGCGTGACATGCAGGGAGGGGTCAGGGGTCAGTGAGGGGACAGGGGTCAAAGGTCAGGGGGTGGAGAGTCAGGTGTGAGGAGTTTAGCTGATGGTGATGACGTGTGTTTGTTACTGATGACATTTTCACACCAGGTTAGTGCAAAGGAAAACATTCAGCTCAGAATAACACACGTTTTCATATCATATAAATGAAAAACTATGACATTAAAACACACACTTTAATAAAAGTTTATTAAAGGTATTAAACACTAGAGCTGCAACAACTCAGTCCACTATGAAATGAATGAATAATTGAGACAAAAGTATAAATTCTTTAATTCCAGCGTGTTCAATGGGAATATTTTCTGTTTTTTTTCCTTCCATTTCACAGTAAACTAAAATTATTTGAGTTTAAACCAAGCAATTCATTCAAGGACGTCGTCTTTTGTCACTGTTTTCTGATTTTAGGGGATTTTTGATGCTAAAAACTGGTCATATCACTTCAAAATGGCACATAAAAATTAATGAATATTTAATAGTTGTGATCAGAACTGAGGTTGATTAGATTTATTACAGTTTAATTGGAAAATAACAGTAAATATATTGATTTTTTATAGCATCTTTTTTGACATTTATTGAGACATTTATAAAGTTTTTAACATGAGGCACAAGGTTTAAAATGTTTTCAGGGGAATTTTCTGTTTGTGCTTCTGTCTGTCTACAAAAACCAAGCAGTGATTTCATAAAACTAAAGTAGATCCAGATGACGAGGTGGATTTTAGAGTTCTTTTTTAATGATTAAATTAGAAAACTGTGGGGCCTTGGCGGAGGTTTACAAACCTATAGGTCCTTTAATTTTCATTACTGTGTCAATTATAAAGCACTATATACTGTTTTGACTGTAAATGAGTTACTGTGTTGAGCTGTGGGGAAACGTATATAAAACCAATACATACAATGCAGAAAAAGGCCATTAGACTGATGAATAATGCAGAATATAGGGACCACACATTAACTTTAAGATTACAAACTCTAAAGTTTACAGATTTGATTAGTTTAAAACAGCGTGACTAATATTTGAAACAAGACATACATTACTTCAAAATAAAATACAGAAATTGTTTTCAGAGAGAGAAGGCGAAAACTGAATTTACAAATATACTATGTCAGAACAACTGTAAAAAGGATGTTTCAATCACAGCGGTTAAATTATGGGACAGTCTAACAGACAAATTAAAGCAAAGTCAAATAAATAAATAAATCAGTTTAAAGGGATATTTAAATACAAATTTTAAATAAATATAAGGATGAGGAGAGGCAATTTAACCCAGGATGGTAATGGGAGTGTTTGAAGAAGAAAATATAGCTGTATGGTTTTATATTATAACTTGTGGTAGTTTTCAGAAACTTAGTGGCTGACCTGTTCTTTTTATGGACTGTATATACAGTTGCAGAAAAAATTAGAGACCATCAAAAGTCATCAAAAACAATGTTTATGCAATCCAGTACTAACTCCTGTGTGTATCATGTGACTAAAACAGACAGAAAAGAAAACATGGAATGTCTAAAAGCACTGTTTTTGTCAGTACAATGCTATAGATATTGATGTAAGAACTGAAGTGATTTTGGTTATTATCAAGAAAACATGGAAAATGGATAGATATCAGCTCCTGAATTAAACTCTGATGAGCTATTTTTGTTGTTATAATTATATTTGTCCAAACAAATCCACCTTTAGTTGTACCAGGCATTAAAATGAACTAGAAATTGAAGAAAACAAGGGTGGTCTAATAATTTTTTCCACGACTGTATATTAATCATGTAAAACTGGGGTAGGATAGTATAAACTCGGCTTCTTCCAACTCCATTTCGAACATTAATTATTGTTAAGGAGCCACAGTGAGTGTAGGGGCTTTGTTTCTTTTATGGTTGGCCTGTTGCCTTCGATATTCTGGAATGTTGTGTTTAAATTTGTGGTTTCTCTTTGCCTTTGGTTCACTTCTATATTTTATTACTCCGCCTCCTAAAGGGGATGGAAGGGGTGTTGATTTTGGTTTGGTTTGTTTCTTTGTTCTTCAACACTTTAGCAGCAAAACTATATGTTGAATTCATACCAAATTGGGTTTATAGATTGCCAGTGACCCAGAATAAATGAGGTTACATTTTGGGAAAAGTAGGTCAAAGTTAAAAAATTGTATGAATTTTTTAAATCTTTTTTTTCCCCATTTACTTATAATGGGCAAAATTTGTCTATGCTGATATCAGCACATGCATAGACATGACGACATCAGCTGGATCGACACCAAAATAAGCTATAATACGTACGAGGGGTGGAGTTTGTTGTGCCTGGTAGCACTCGTTCCAACTTATTACCTCCACCAAAGAACGGCAAAGGTTATGTTTCCAACGGGGTTTGTTTGTTTGTCTGTTAGCAAGGTAACTCAAAAAGTTACAGATGGATTTTGATAAAATTTTCAGGAAATGTTGATACTGGCACAAGGAACAAATGATTAAATTTTGGTGGTGATTGTGCGGGGGGGGGGGGGGTTGCTCTCCAAGTGCTTCTCTAGTATTTGATATTAAGTTTATCATTATTGTTATTAATGTAAAGTTTCAACTGCTACAGGTTTTTTGCAAAAGGAAAAGAGAAGATGCAACTTCCATTTTAGCAAAAACTGCTAAAAGGATATGAAACAACTAAGCTGTCGCAGTCGTGTTAAAGTGGACATTTCTGCAGCGCGTCGACTTCACTGAGCTGACGACGATGATGATGATGGTGGATATATCATCATCATTGTCGTCTCGCCGCCGGAGAGAACCAGCACAGAAAGGAAAATGGAAACCAGTGAGCACACAGATGAGGCATGCAAGTCCACATTAAAATGAAGAAGATTTATTCATAAATAAAAATCCAACAGCATAAAACTCTAAAACATGGAAACTGCCATGCAGACATGTGTTCTCCTCAAAATAAAAAGTCACAAAAAGGAACTGAAAATGATAAAAATCCATCGATGGGGTAGGACCCAACTGTTTCCAGGTGGAATAAAATAGTCCAAAGCCACAAAATGCAATAAATAAGTGTGAATAATAGTGGTTAAAACAAAAAAAAAATAAAAAAAATAAAAGGCATAACAAGCATGAATGCATTTCTAAAGCAGACATTAGTAGTTTGTCTCATTGCAGATGCTCTATGAATGTCACCCGTTGCAGGAAGTGAGCGAAGTTGCATCGTTTTCCCCGTTGCATTGTTCTGTATCTGCACTGTTCGTTGCACAGTGATTGAACAGTTTTTTTTTTTTTTTTATTCTATGATGCTTGGTTGAGATTTTGTTGAATTAACCGCTGTACAGGTGCAGTGTGGGTACAGAAGGGGAAAACACAAAGCTCCCTCTGTTGCCTCATGTGCAAACAGCTTTAGTTACATCAGTTCACCACCAGCAGAGTAAAGCCAATCCCTTCTTATATTTTTGTGTTGTTTTTTTTTTTTTTTGGTTAGTAGCCAACGCCAGCCGCCGCCCCAAAGGCTGGACTCGATCCTCCAGTGCATAAAGTCGCCTAGTGGTGGGTCTGTCAGGTGTCTGGTGGGAGTGGGAGTGGGGGGGGGGGATAATTACCCGGGGTTTTTGGGCTCAGTGTCTCGTGACGAGCTGCCGCCTTTCAGCTTTCGGACCAGTTTCTCGCTGCTGCGGCGAATGGACGCTCGCAGTTTACTGAAGGAGCCGCTCCTCTTCAGCGAACCGGAGCCGTCCTGACAGGAGACCCACAGGTTACACAACCACAGACACACAAACACGCACAAACACAAACACACTGTGGACGAGTGTATCAGTGTCTGACCAGGATAACAGTGGAGACGAATGAAGGGGGATTCTAGTCGTTACAACCTGTTCCGTGTTTATTTAGACAATTAGGACATGATCAAACTTGTCCAAATGCTCCAATTTATGGACTTTTACGTCGTTATTTAGTCAGTTTTTAATTCTGGATGAAGCCAGTTCTTCCTGGGTTTTCCTTTTTAATCAGTTAATCCCATGAGAAAACCAAACTAATAATAATAAATAAAAATTTCTAGTAAATGTTTGTCAGTTCTAAGATTCCTTATGATGATGTAAATTTTAAAAACAGGTCACAAATGTATCATCTACTTTTAGAATTGGTTTTTTTTTATGTTATTTTCTTTTTTTTTTATTTTATTATTTTAGAACTGCTAATGTACTCAGTCAAACATACAGAAATAAAGCATTTGTTGGGACCTATTTTCAGCGGCGGATTAATCCAAAGTGTATTAATGGTAGTAGCGCGGCAGGAGGAGGAACATGTGAGACTCTTTTAAAAGTTTTTTGGACAAACGAGGCCAAATAAATGTGTAATTAAATCATTTATTGGAACAAGTGGCCTGTTACTGATACAAATGAACCACTACTTTTTTGATAATTATACTTAATAACAGTAAATCTAATATTAAAACCTAGAGTAAAGTCTGTTAACTCCTTAATAGGGGTGTGTATTGGCAAGAATCTAGCAATGTGATACAAATCACAATACTAGGATCACAATATATCACGATACTGTTAAAAAGGCAATTTTTTAAATTGGTTTTGTTTGTTTTTAAAAGATTATTTCCTGAAAGAATGGAATTACACCAGAAATATGTACAAATACTAAACACATTTTTTATTTGATCACAACAGGATCTAATGCTATATCATAAAATATTCCTGTGTTAAAACTTAAATTCTGTTTTACAGACATTACAGTTTAAGATCCTGTTCAAATGTTCATATTCTATTAGTTCAGAACTAACATCATAATATTATTTTTGTGCAATCCCAACAAAGGAACTACCATTATTTAATAAGAGTGTTAAATAATAATAAATAAAATATAAACAAAAAAGAAAAACAAAAATGAACCTCCACAAGATCTGCATTTGAATAAATACATAAAAATATCGATGCAGTACTTTTTAATTTCGATACAGTATTGTGAAATGAAATATCGCAAAACATTGCCAAACTGATATTTTCTTACACTCCTACTCCTTAATGCATTTATTTAGTCTCATTTATGAAATACTAAATGTGTCAAAAAAGTGGAACACTTCAGTTTTCTTTCTTCCTAATATCATGAAAAACCTCTGAGTAGAAAATGAATGAATGATGCATAGATGATTCCTGTGATATTCAGATGTTTCAGTGACGTCAGTGGACATAAACGCCCTCTATACCAGTGGTGCTAAACCAGTTTCTATTTGCAGTTCCACTTTAATATTGACGCCTGAAGAGCATATGACAAAAGATTCTCATTCACACCTACTTTCATGTATTTGTAGCTAAAATGAGCATTTTTAGGTTGAGCACAGAGACAATGTTTAGTGCAGTCAGAGGCTCTGACTAAAAAGGATCAGTCAAGTAAAATAAACTTGCGGGTCGACCAAAAAACAGGATTGAAATGGAACTGAATCAGGTTTGAGTTGCACAATAAACACGAATGTTCCAGTTGAATGACCTTATTTCGTTGCCTGATAGTCAGTAGCTGTGGCTCTTTATCAAGAAATGAAAAAACTGACACTAAAAATTATATTTCAGAGTAAATGTGGTCTCACTAAATGTTTATTTTATACTGAAAACACCTGAGATGTATGACTTCTTTATCATGCATGTTAGTATATTTCTAGTTTTCTTGAAATTTTAAAGAAATAAAAAATGTATTGTTTTTTGAGACATCATGTACATATTTTCATATTTCCTGTTTACACACACACAAAGTGATGGTGTAATCTATCAAACATAGTCCTCTTCAGAAGACCAGTTTCATCTACTCAATATAATATTTTAAGGCTGCAGGAAAATGATAAAGAAAGTTATTTGATGCACAAATTCACTCTTACAGCAGAGGGTATTTGTGGAATGAGTTGTAATGGTTCATCATTATAACAAACTGACACCCTGTCCATTGTTGGTTTTGTTGTTTTCATGGGTTTTGTTAACAGACACATGGTTTAACATCATATAATGTACGTTCATGGCAGATTCCTTCATATCATCTCCTGTTGTTCGTTGATCAAACACCAATACTCACATATTCAAGGGTGAAATGCATAAGAAACCTCAAGTCACCAATGCACAGCTTCATGTGCACATGATGCAAAAAAGGCAAATGCACAATCAAATGCAAACCTGAAAACACAAGAGTCACTCATTTTTGGTGCTTGTTTATGAAATAACCTTGAATTTAACTGAATATGTTACTGATAAATTAAACAGATGCTATAATAAAGATTCATCTGATCAAATAACTGAGAGAAAAGGAAAGTATTTCAAAATCTGAAAACTTTTTTAGTGCTTTCTTAGTTTATTAATTTATTTATTGTATTTTACTTTTAGAATCGCTCTAGATTCATCTTGGTTGTGCGTTAAATTCTACAATTTTTCTGATTAAATTCAAAACAGTTCAGAAAAGCTGCTACCCATCAGAGACACGTTCTTTACAGACAGTATCACTCTTAACTGAAATTCCTTATATATTCTGACTAAATACTAAGTAATTTTTAATTAAATATTAACCTGATAGAGATTAAGACAAAACATAAAGAACATTATGTATAATGTATTGATAAATATGCTGTAATTATTGAAGAAAATTGTTGAATTGTTGAGTCTGTTTGTATGACTGTACTGCCATGATAATATTGTTGTGTATAATTCAATTACTGCATAATGTATTAGTTGTGGTTGAATGCTAAAATTAGGAAAAATGTATTGTTTGATTCTTGTTTTAAGTTAGTGATAAAGGTATAAAAGCCCTTGAGGGGTAGGATTAAATAAGTTTATACTTCTTCCTACTCCTTTTAGACCGTGCAAAATTCAGACTTGCACGTACTTGAAGATAGATTCTGTTCATTTAAATATTATTTTGTTTTTGTCTTAATTTGCTTCATTTTGTTTCTTTGCATGTTCGAAATAAATAAATGTAAAAAAAAAAAAAAAAGCTGAAACATCCCACATTGGAGAGGAGGTTGCAGCGATTAAATATCTACCATTTCCACAATGATTTTAAGAAAAAAAAAAATCAATTCTAACAATGTCCTACAAACAAATCAATTATTCCATTAAGAGTTGCAGCTGATATCAAATGTTTGAAACAGGGATGCATTATGTGTAAAACTCTTGGCTATTTCTTTGGTTTTTGTCATTATTTATCCCCTTAACAAAGAAATCTTCATTACAGATATGAAAATAGTTATTACTTAAAAGTCTTTCAGTCCGTCATCACATTATAACTGAATTACAGTGATTCAACACACAAATTTATGAGGAAAAAAAAAACTTTAAGATAACATGACAAGTGTATTTCAGTGTATTTGTGTATATTTCAGTGCATTCCTAGTTTAAAATACTGGACTGTTATAGCTTATGTCCAGTCCTTACTGAGTTCATTGTCTTGTTGCTTCTGATAAAGTTCATACTGAGTTTAAAGGAATAATAGTCTGACATCAACCTGCTGTGAATGCATTATTTCTGCACCTTTTCCACAAAACTTCTAGTAATTCTGCAGGTGACACTGTCAAACCATCTCCGAGTCTTCAATAAACCAGTGAAGTGCCAGTTTTTTTAACATCTGTCACCTCCTTTCTGAGTCTGTGGAGTCGAATTGCTGCTGCTGACAGGGTGTTAAAGGTTATAAAAAGGCGAACACACACAGAGAAGGGACACACAAAGAGGCGACGGGCACAGATTCAGGTGAGCAAAGAGTCGAGGTTTTATTAGAAGTTAAGAAAGACAAACTTGTAAGATGCACAAACAGGACACGACACGCAGAAGATTAGTAGCAGGAGCTCAGAACAGAGACAAAGAGAAGGCTTTAATCCCCAGGTTCCCACCAAATGCATCCCTCCCCGTCCCTGACATCTATGTACACAGATATACAGAAGGTCAACAGGCTGGATGCATGAGGCTACGACTGAACGCCGACACCGGTAGGGTTTTACCGACTCTATAACGTGGACAGTGAATCCGTCGTGCATGAAGCCTGTTACCTGGAACGTGTCCATCTCACATCACGATGACGTATGTGTGAAATCAGTGCAGTTTGACACTACTGACTAAACTCTAATAGGAACCGAAACCTACAGAGTGTCATGGTCATGCTGACATCGACCTATTTTATTTGTTTATTTAGTACTTATTTACAGCGTGTGAAGTCACTATGACCACCACTAATGAAGATAGATGTGAATTGAACTGGAGCACAGAAAGACATGGAGGCAGGAAGAAAGAGTAGAAAGCTATGACTGTCACATTTTATACCCGGAAGATTTATTTATTTATTTATTTATGTGCATGTATTTTTATGTTGTTACTGAACTGTGATGGTAACAGAATGTACTCAACCTTCACACCCGCTGATGTTAAAAAGGTGGATTTTTCAGTCAGATTTTTGGTGTTTTGATCAAATGTTCTGACACATTTTCTTCTGAATCTTGTCTTCTGCACTCGGTATAAAATATAAGACAGTATTATGGGTTCAGGCTACACAATATCACCTCGGTTCATCCTCTCAGACGCGGGATGTCGGTCTGTGCCAAGAACGACATTGGTGTTTTTATCTCTTATGGTGTGTTGTGTTACAGTGGCTGATGATTGGTCCTGTATGAAGCCTCATGACATTCAGATACCAAGACCGACATGTTGGATATTTTTTCTTCTGTGATGGGATTCGGTTACTTTTGTGATGCTGATCAACAGAAGTACAGAGCGCTCTATTGTATGCAGGGTTGTTCCTCGATTGAGAATTATGAGGTGGCCACATCTATCAAAGTTTACTCCACAGATTGAAACCACTTTTTTAGTAGTTAAAATAAGCCTCTGTTGAACTAAAATGATGTTGATTTAATGAAATAACTCTCCTTTTGTGCTCAAATATATACAATTACCAGGAACAATGACACACTTTTGCTCAATGTTAATATTTCAGACTGATTAATGTCCAGTTTTTATTTTACTTTTAGCTTATTGCTGGGCTTAATTTACTTAATCATGGTTTTGAGATATTACTTTGGCTGAAGATAAATTAAAATGAAGCTTGTTTGCTTTTTATAACATAAGTAGTGAATGAGTTTCTCTAAACATGTGAGGTGTATAGTCTGAGTAAAGAAAGTGTTTCTCAGTCACTCATATTGTCTTTTGTTTAAAATCACAAATGATCCATAGCAAAAAACAAAACAAAAACAAGATATCTTTTTTTTTTTTTGGTTGCATCACCCCACTCTGTCTTGTTGGTGTATGTTTTAAATCAACTCATGGTCAGTTCAGATCTAATTTTAGGGTTGAACGTGACTGAAATGTTCAGCAAAGACATTTTTTAAAAAGATTTTTAACACCTGATTTTAACATTTATTATACTTATTTAGCATTTCTTTCTACTAAGACCATTACCAGACAGAAATATGATTTTCCTGAGGAGAAAATGGAGTATAATCTTTCTTGTAGGTCAACAAATAGACAGTTTGCTTCACTGATTTTTTTTTTTTTTTTTCCTCAAAACGTCCAACTGTCTAAACTAAAAGTACTTGTTTGATAAAGTAACCTGGATTTGATGTCATAATTCCCATTTTCTTCAGTTATATAATTAGTCAAATTTGTAAAATACGTTGCCTGTGAAAAGTGTTGAATGTTTGATACAAAATCACAAATGATCTGATCCGGAAACTGAGGGATCGACAAACCACGGTGTCCTCTTTGTGCGATGCGTGAATCCAAAGTTTCTTTTTTTTTTGGCTTTTCAGAGCAGAAAGGAAGTCAGCTGTGAGCGTCTCCGTCCAAATGAACAGATGGCGTTTGGTCATTTCTGCAGAATTTATGACTCGACTCTGCTCTTTTTCAGATATGGATGAAACTCTGAACCGAAAAATGTAAATACTGTGTAGTCTGAACCCAGATTTCTAACACATTCATGCTCCTATTGTGTCATTTAAAGCTGTTGTGTTGTGATAAAGTGGTAAAGTGTTAGGATAGGATAGAAGGCGGATAGATTTCACTTGAAGTCATAGTGTCCGTGCTCCAAACAAATCCCTCTACGACCTATTCGATGACTCTACAGCTGATATGAAAGCACAGTTTAAAGACACTGTGACAGAAGGAGAGGAAAGAGAAAAGCAGAAATAACACGGTAAGAAGTACAAGTTCAGTGTAGCTCTAAATAAACATCACCCCCGTCCTCCCCGACCCACAGCGGATACACACAGCTGAGTACAGAGCTCCACGACAACAAAACAAGCAGGTTACAATTCAACGCTCAGGCTGTCCTCCCCGCCACCCCCGACAAAAAAACGCTTCACCCCGGAAATGCAAAAGCGCTCCGGACGGACTCAGTGTGGAGAGAATCCCACCGGAACCGGAGGAGATAAGAGAGGAAGGAGGGGTTTCAGAGCTGAAGAAAACCGCAAAGCTGAAGGGGGTTGAGGCGAGGTGAGGCGAGGCGAGGCGAGGCGTCCGTCATGCAGAAGATAAGAAGTGTTTAGAACCATTACAAGGCATCTGGAGTTATGCCTGCCGGTAAGACGGAGCAGGAAGAGAAAGGAGGTCATACATGAGAGAGAAAAGACAGTGAGATGTGGTGGATAGGATGAAAAAGAGGATGGGGGTTAAAGAGAAGAAGGAGGAAGAAGATTAACAACGAGGTGGACAGAGACATCAAATAGTTTCTAGATCAGATGCTGCATTTCTCCATCACATATTAAACACAGGCTGGGTTTCCATAATATGTAAAGTCAATTTCAAGAAAACTGTCGGGGAGTCACAAAAATGATAATACGATTTATGTGTGTGTCCGTAAACTGACTTGGAGTAATTTGAATTGCACTGTGGTACCAGCAGGTGGCGCTGTAGACTATGATACACATGGCTCTAATAAATGGAGTCGAAGATCAAGACTATTCTGTTGCTGTTTTTGATCTAAAATGGCAGCGATGTGTTTGTTCGTCGATTAGACCGAGGAATAAAACAGTCTCCTCATCAACTTATCAGTCAGAATTAATTAGTAAAAGGTGTCATAATTTCTTCCATGTGCATTTACTGTTTGGTCAAAAACAAAAAACAGCTAAAACCACCTCAAGCAAGTAAAATACACTGCTTTTTTCTTTCAAAATTTGGGATGTTCCATTAGCCTTTTCCATTGACAGTTATGGAAATGCACCTACAGAGGCTTAAATGCACCATCCAATATCAATAAACCAGCAGCTGTATCTGAAATATAGCAAAATTTGTTTTCTTTCTTTCTTAGTGTATTACCATGAAAATCACATTTTTTACTATCTGTTTGTCTGTATTCGGTGGAAATAAAGCACATTTACTCAAATCCTGTAAACAAGTATACTTTGAGATATTTTACTTACTCTAATTACTTTGAATTTTTTGTTGCTTTATACTTCTTACCCACTACTTCTCTGGTGCCAATACTGTACTTCCATTACATTTATTTAAAAACTTTAGTTATTTTTTACAGCAACTATTAGAAAGGAGGTTTATTAAGTACAAGTTTTCTCTTTTTCTTGTTATAGTTCTAATGTTCAGATGCAGATTGTATGGGTCAAATTACACTATCTTTTCTGATCTGGTGCTTTATTATGAATAAATAACAGCTAATAATCAATATCAGTTTTACAGATACATATCAACTTCATCTAACCCATAGGGGATATTTGTTTTACATCAAGAAAATAATGCAAAGACAAATAAAAGATGAAACTAAACCTACCATCAGACTGTACAATACTTCTGTTATTTGGTTTTCTTTCTTTTCTGGAGCTGATGGATTAATGAACTGCCCCCTGGGGAGAAATAGAGTCGATCTGTAGCTATGTCTTTTTTTTTTTTTTTTTTAATCCATTTCATCTTTGAAGCACTAACCTGTATGAAAGTTACTACAACTGAAGTGTGATTGAGCAGCATGGCAGAGACACAGTTCCAAGGTTTTGCCACTAGATGGTGCCTTTGTAATTTTTTTTGTGATGGAGAGATACTGTGTATGAGTCTGGGATATTAATAACTTACACCAAGGGGAAAAGGTGAAGATTTGTTAAAGAAAACACACACAGACAGGTGGCAGATGCAAGAGGAAGACACATGAGAGCAGCCAGACATCTGATGATTTTAACCAGTGACATTTCCATCATTTATTGAAGGTGTAAAATTAACACACTTCTCCGCAGTCAGATCATGTATTTTGCTTGTGTGGCTGATGCTGAACACAGTAATTATTGCTGAAAATGTGACCTTTCAGTAACAAAACAGCCACGAAAACCACCACTTTTCTGAGTAATAACAGCTTTCAGAGTAGATCTGGCATGAGTTAACGGATTCATAACCTGTATTTTTTTTGTCTGTTGTGTTTCTTTTAGACTTGATGTTATCTAAACATCCATTGCTCTTACTTTGACCTCCTGCCTGGCTGCTAACATGCCCAAAAAAAAAAAAAAAAAGCAAGAAAAGAAACCAAATAAGGCCAGACATGACTCTTCACAGTTCCAGGTCGTCATCACACAAATGGGAAGGACAGATGCATATGTACAGTAACAACACAGATCACAAACATCAACAAAGTGAGAAGGAGTACAGTACAGAGCCCGTGTTGATTCAGATGAACAGCCTGATGAGTCACAGTGGGTGTCACAGAACTTATTTATACTGGAGAGATGTTTTTCGCACCTGTCTGCCGAACGAGCTGTGAAGTGGAAGTGATGATTTTCTCTGACAGGTTGAGGGGAAAAAAATATTGCAGTGAAAAGATAAACTGGAGCGAGCCTGGGCATGTAGTCAATTTAATGTAGGCGACTGAAACAGTGTGTATATATATAAGCCTAGACGACTGGGAAGTATTTTACATCCCACATCCATGGTACTGAAATGAGTGTCCTTGTTTATTATATGCTGAAAATTTTACCCATCAGTTTATTTTAAGTTGCGTCTTGGTCTGAGCAAAAGCATCACCTCAAGAGGTTGTGAAATAATGTCATGTTAACATCTCATTTATTTATGTATTTTATTATCATCTTTTGTTTTTATTATTGCACTTGATTTCACAGATTTTATTTAATTCTATTATTGCATCTGTTTTTCATTGATTGTTGATTATCGGAGCAGCTTTAAGTAATAGCACTGAGAACAATAAATCGTAAATTGTTCATATCGTATCGTTTCCTTTGGCTCCATGTTTGTTTCAGATCCCATAACCCCATATTTCTGGTCTGGCTCCAGTTAGGCAGCTGAAATGTTTGATTTTAGATTTTTTTTTTTTTGATAGTTTCAGTTTGTTTTTAATAACTTATTTGATACAGAAACTTTATTCATCCCTGGGGGTAACTTCAATGTGATTTTATAATAACGAGTGATTGACAGCTGTAATAACCAATCACAGCCCTGAAGCCATCAAACTTGTGGCCAGTAATCAGATGTGTCCTGCATCTCTGCTGCACAGTCTGTGGCTACAAGTGTCAGCACAACGGAGTTCACTTTTATGCACAGTCTATGGGTGCTACATATTATTAAAGGTATCATTATTGACAGATTTTCAAAGGGCTGGATTCCAGTGTTTTCCTTAAGTTTATGGAGGACTTCATTTCTACGGTGTGGGGGGGGTTTGGAGAGCTTACTGAAATACAATACTACATTTTCTAACAACCGACATATGACTTTCCATCTGTTTAGAGCACTACTATTATCATACCTGGGCATAAAATTTGGAAAAAAGCTACAAATGGTGGGTAATATTCTGTCTGTACTCAGTGCGTGAATGTTTGGTCGTAACTGTAGTTTTATATTCACTGCTGTAGATAAATTTGGTATAATGCATCTTTCCTCATAGGATTTTGAGGTCTTCTGTGCATGACTCCTATTACTTGAAAAAACTAAACTTACAGAGAATGAAAGTGCAAGTGTAAGTATAATTCATAAATGTCATAATAGTAACAGCAGCCAAAGAGCTGAAGAAGTCCACTGAGGAAAAACAAGTCATTAAATCTGGGGAAGTCATTTAATTTGTTTTGTTGCTCTTCACAGTAGTGTTTGACATTAATTTGATTTAAATTGGCAAAAATGTCTTGGGAGCAGCACAAAGCCTTATACAGGCTGAAAAACCTGCAGTTTATTGTTCAAGTTTATTTATAATGTTACATATCATGTTACATGCTTGTTGTTTGCATTGAACACCTCAACAGGAAACTACTTCTTTTTCCATTTTTCTTTTTTGTTGTATAGATCATTTCTTTCGTGCTACTTTTTATTATGCCAGAATGTAGCAACTGAAATACACAATAGTTTCACCCTGGGATTAATAAAGTATTCTGATTGATATTCATCAGGTGCCTATTGCTGGTAAATATCACTATCAATTGATCGCCCAGGCCCAGCTGCATTACAGAGAAATAAATGCCAAATTCTAATAGAAGGAAATACTATGAATGCTTAACTTTGAGCACATACATCTCTGGCTCACATTCTGATATAAACAAACTGGAGATGATCTGATGATGTGAGACAGTGTAATTGAAGCCGAGTGCTAAAAACATGCCGACAGGACACGTAAACATCAATGTGTCTCACACCAAACCTGTCAGAGCCACAGCCCGAGGTACAGCAGGCTGGAGGAGAATGCTGATTGGTTGTGCAGGGCACTATGACTACTGTTGCTATGTGAGCAGCCTACAGCGACCCTACATCTACACGTTGTGCCACTGCAGACACTAACAGGCTGAGAAAATACTGCAGATAGTGAAGAACAAGGAGGAGAGAGAGGCGTCACTGCTACAGAAGAAGTTAGATGGATGTTAACATGTGTCATCAGCTTTTATGTGTTTAGAGACTCAAAGTTAGTTAGAAATCTTCTAAAAGAGGGGAGTTTAGTAGAAAGGAGTGTTTATTACGACCAAAGCACTACATAAATGTAAATCACTACAACTAAAGCATCTAAGATCCTGTCAAGTAAGTGTCTGAACAGAGCAGCTGCTCTCACTTGATCTTATTAATCAAAGTCTGACAGTGAAGCTTTAGCTACTGCAGTAAAGTCATTCTGACAGTCAATCAGCATCATCAGTGCAGCAAAATGACCCTTCTACAATTATTTATAGGTAAGACAGGATTTACAGCGACGCCTGTCCGCATCAGAGACATTTATTAAAGGCTGAGGAAGAAATCACAGAGTATCTTTCTTGACAAAAGCCAATGAAAAAGCCAGATTCATTGAACATGATTTAAAGGGTATTTTGATGTTCTTTTTGTTAAACATTTAAACACTTTTAACAGCAATTTTCACCTAAGTATAGCCTAGTTATATATGAGGCTTTTTGGGGGTTTAACACTCGGCAAAAACTCACACAAACTCTCTCACTTACTCTTGCTGCAAAGAAATTCATTAAACTCTGATTTGGTCTGTGGTTGTTAGTTCAAGTTTAATAAATTTCAGCCATAAGTGAGACAGTGTGTGGGAGTTTCACCTTTATCCAGTATATTTGAGACGTTTTCCATACTTTCCACACTTGGGTAGGAACCCTGGTTTTTGTTGTTAAAGACCCAAGAAAATTTACAAAACCAGTAAAACTATCAAAAAGAAGTTAATAATTGGGAATTTCACTATCAGAGCAGTTTACTTTGAGTGTGGCTTTTGTCCAGAGAGATGCAGTTATTTCTGACGTCAACAGCTCTTCGGTTTGCAGACTCTGAGTAGCGTGTCGGGGGCTGTGTACTGTACTTACCCCGTTCCATTCCACGCTCATACTCACTTCCTCGCCACCGTCTGGCCCGCTCTCGTACTTCACCGTGTCGGAGGTCAAGCTCTCGCGGCTTCGCTGTTTCTCGCGGGCCTCCGGCTCGCTCAGGACCTCCGCCACGCGCTGCTTATGCACATTGTCCAGACCCTGATCAACACACACACGACAGCAATAAATCTAAGTTCATCTAATCCAATTAACACTGAAGCTGAGCATCTCTGACCACCTGCAGCTTCGGTTCACTGTCGCACACAACCGCAGTGCACAGCCAACATTAACAAGAACCAATTCAATCAATCCAATTAATATTAAAGCGATAGACTTCAACCACCTGCTACAATAAACCAGGAACATTCTCACCACACAAAACTAAGTCAGTGACTAAAGTAGATCAGCCTGTGAAGTTCAATTCCTGCAGATCATGTCTTTAATCACCATGATCAAATTGTCTTGAAAAAAAACTCTTGTGACAGTTTTGGCCTGTATGATATTTTTGTCTGTTACAATCTGTTGTCAACTGGTTTGGGGCTTTGGGTATTTTTTTTTTGGTAATGTTGATGCTGATTTAAAGAGCGCTGATCTTATGTTGTTTTATTTTTCCACCTGATAAAATATTGATAAAGTATTTAATGCTGAACTTAAATGATAATTTGAGACTATGTTTACAACATCTGTTTGCTTAAGTTGCTAAACTGATTTTAAATAAAGTATGTATCATCAATAAAATAATGTTCACTGGAAATTAAAAAACAAAATTTTAAATGTAAAAAGAAGTCATCAATGAAAAATCTAACTTTCTATGTACACATAAAACATATCAGGAAATAGTAGTATCTCTGTTTATGAGAGATTTTTTTTTTTTTTTTTTAAATTTCACTTTTTGTTTCTGGCCGTTTGAAAAAAAAAATTACTAATGCTGTGAAATAATCCTGTTTTTCTCAAAATGGCATTTAAATCACAAGTTATGATGATCACTGAGTTAGGTTTTACTATTATACAGTCACAAATTCTGGCTGTGTTGTGTCAGAAAAGATCTAAGAAGAGAGGAATAAAACAACTGCAGAGCTGTTCTGAGGTCAGTGTCACAGAAATGTCTTAACATGTCATAGAGGATTCAGACATTCTAAACATTATGTCAGGGTGTAGTGAGACATCCAGAGCGTGGCGTCAGCTGTCATCCACTTTGTCACACTACATGAGATAAAACAATTGATGGATTGTTGTGCCTGACAACCACCGTCATTCTCAACTCCTCTGTCTGATGAGATTGCAGTCAAGCTGATATGTTTTATTCTGAAACTGGTTTTAAATATTAAAGGACAGTAGAAACTAATAAACGATATGATTAGAAAAAAGAAAACAGAGAAATAATGTAGAAAACCATGAAAATAATCATCCTGTAAAACTATCTTTTAAGATATAAAGCTTTCATCTATGAAATCATTACTAAAACATCAAACTCAGCAGAATTTCTCTTCAGGAACATGTTGGGAAAGTAAAGCAGCCTGTGTAGACCAGTATTCTTCCTACAACACAGTGCAACTGACACACACCAACCAAGAGAAAAAACAAAACATAAAGTGGAAGAATAGAAAGCAACAGGTCAGCAAGATGCACAACACTGATGGTAGACTAGATAATTACCATCAGTTTTAAAAAGTGGCATTAAACAATTTAAACTATTCATAAAACCATCAATAATCTGATTAAATATCAATGTCATTCCTCCCTACAGCTACATTTACAGAGGCACCACAGAAATTGAAACACTTGAAACATAGTGTTTTATTATGTGAAACTTTTTAAAGAATCACATGATTAAAGGCAGGAAAAACATTTTAATTCTGGGTAAAAGCTGCAGAGTTTTCACCGCCGCCTACCACTTCTCATCTCTGCAGGAACCCCATTAAGTTTCAGTTAAAAAGCTGCTCTTCAGACCCTGCAGTGCATCGTCTCATCATTAATGATACACCAGACTGCACATTAGTGATTCAATTTGCTCTAAATCCTGAGCTGCCGTGTTAATTTTGTAGTTCTGAGAATCACAGGCCGTCCTCTAGGCAGTTTTAACGCAGTCAGAGACATCTACACCCCTCGTAGAAATCCTGCGCCGTTAGTCGCCTGGCTGTGAGACCACACCTGTTTTCTGGAACGCATGGCAGCTTCCTCCAGCGTCTCGGCTGCCTCGAACTTGCCCTGCCGCCTGTAGAGGGCGCCCAGGTTCTTCAGGGTGGTGGTCACTGTGGGGCTGCAAAGACAACCAGCAGGAATCATGTTAGAAAAAGAAAACACCATCATAAACATATGACACAGATAAACCTGGATTGCAATCACAGTTTTGGCTCCAGATTTTTCAAGAGTTAAGGGGTTGTCTTCCTGTCAATAAACTAACTTTTCTAAATCTTATTTGTGAAAATTTACTTTAAAGAAATAACTGATAAGATGAGAGACGGTGGGTTTTAATCCAAATGTAGTGCACATTTTAACTGAATTTTTAGAAAATCAGTAAAGTACAATGCAATGTCTGTCAACTACTGTTTATTATCGTGGTTTAACCCTTTAAAGTTTGGCTTTAATGACTAATTCATACTATTATGAATTAACAGAGCTATTAATTTAAGGGGTTTTACATCTAAATGGTATTTTGTGTTAAAATTTGTTTCTGCAGCTCTTCATGGTGGTGTTTCATTGTTGTATCCATATATTTTTTGTAATAATACAGTGACTGCTGCACTCACCTTATTCTTATTCTTAACCATATACTTGCATTTACCTTACATCTACAGTATACACCAACTTTTTCCCATTTTCCAGGTGTACTTTATTTCAATGATTTAATTTATTGATTCAATTTATTTTCACTGAGCAATATTTCAAGGCTTTAATTTTCAGTGCCTTGCAAACGTTTGCTGTCTGTGATCATCCATTAACCCACCCACCGTTAACCACATGAACTGAAATGTACACCCGAACACTCATCACCATCACTACTGTATACACATATCTTCTATTTATGCTGTTTTCACTTAGTTTACTATTATTCCTGTGTGCAGTAAAAATACAACTGACAAATTTTTTTATGCTGGTGGTTAATTATTTATACTATATCTGCTCATCTTCCATTTTTAGTATTAATAATATTGCTGCTGAAACACTGGAAGTTTCCCAGGTGCGGGGCTTATAAAGGATTATATTTTCATGATCCTTTATCCTGCTCTAATTAGTCACGAAGCACACAGTTGGATTTTTCTTTACAATTTTTTTTTATATTACACCATTCCCTCTCTATTTCTGTCGCATCACAGCTCTGCTATGACTCATCACTGATCATTTTAACCTCATGTTCATGTTTAATGATATTCTCCAGTCACATAAGAGCACCAACTTTGCTTAATGTTTACTTTGTCATCAGTTAGTGGTGTGGAATTCTGTCTTTGACTCATGACTACACACTTTCCAACATATGGGGCAGCACACAACACCTGTGGTGTTTATTAGGGTGTTAATTATGCTAATTTAGAATCATCACAACATTATATATGCTCAGTTACACAGGTGGCATTTAGTCTATTTACACACATCATTTACAGCCTCATGTAGAGCGTCTGCAGAATCGGAAATGGCACAATTTCACAAGAAAAGTTCAGATCAAGTTAAGACACAAAGACCAAAATATCTGCTTGCGTGAGGTGACATCTGCTTGACAAATACTCATTATGTACATGGCAATGAAACAGAATTATCTATTAGAAAAAACAAAAAAAATGTTTTCATGTAAATACTGTGCAGTTGAGTAATCATTAGAGATTGTATACAGCTTATTCTTTCAAATCTACAAATATATTTTGCAGTGGATATACAGGTAATATGTAACCAGACATTTGACCAGTGCATCAGTGTTTCTTTCATCACTTAGAATCTCCAGTTGCTAGAAAACACAGAGCTTTTTCCATTGTTGCTCCAATCCTCTGGAACTCCCTCCCATCTTCTATCCAACACTGCTCCGACCTCAACACCTTTAAATCCCTTTTAAAAACTCATTTATTTAAGATTGATTTTAATGTTTAATTTTAATGTTTAACTGTTTTATATTCATATACTTGCCTTTTGCACCTGCTTTTTATCTGTTTTTAATGTGTTTGGTTTGTGTTTTTAAACTGCTGAATGTAAAGTGTCTTTGAGTTCTATGAAAAGCACTATACAAATAAAATGTATTATTATTATTATTATTATTATTATTATTATTATTATTATTATCATCATTATTATTATTACCTCCGCCAAGGAGGTTATGTTTTTGCCAGGGTTTGTTTGTTTGTTTGTCTGTTTGTTTGTTTGTTTGTCTGTCCGTTAGTGTGCAACATAACTCAAAAAGTTATGGACAGATTTTGATGAAATTTTCAGGGTTTGTTGGAAATGGGATAAGGAAGAAATGATTAAATTTTGGTGGTGATCGGGGGTGGGGGGGCCCACGGGGGGGCCCATTTCCAACAAACCCTGAAAATTTCATCAAAATCTGTCCATAACTTTTTGAGTTATGTTGCACACTAACGGACAGACAAACAGACAGACAGACAAACAAACAAACAAACAAACAAACAAACAAACCCTGGCAAAAACATAACCTCCATGGCGTGGGGGGGCCCACGGGGGGGGGCCACTGATCAGCCTTGGCGGAGGTCTGCGCTCTCCGAGTGCTTCTAGTTATTATTATTACTCCTCAAACTCACTGACCTGTCTACTTTACATGCTTTGTACCAGCCTCCATATTCTCCAAAAGGCGAGCCATCCTTCTGCTTCCCCTACAAGATAAAAAAACATAATGTTCAATTTACAGTAAAAGTGCTTCATGTATTCACTACATATGTATACACACTGACTGAGATGTGAAATTACTCATGCAAAGTCCAAAATGAACCAATTGCTGTCAGTAGCTTTAATACTATCAGAGGAAAACATGAAGGGGTGTTTAGTGGAGGGATTACAGCAGGGAACGGACCTGTTAAACATGTGTCAAACCATGACAAAATTAACTTCTACCCGCTGGGGACATGATCATCACCAAAACTGTAAGATTAACACTGCTCTCAGCTAATTGAACTTGTTATCAAGAGCACATGTACCTGATAAATGTATGTGTCACAATTAAGAATGGGATGTGAGATCTGGTTCCAAATCATCCACAAATAAAGATGACTCCAGGGACAGATAAACTGTCTCGAACCTAAAAACTTCAAGTGATGGTAGAAATACCACGTATATGATGAAATGTCTTTATGTATCATGGAAAATTCCAGGAGTGTCATGTATTGGACGCTCTACACTGAAGAGGAACCGTTTCCCAAACCCACCATTACCCGATCATTTCACTCCGTGTCCTACTCATTTTAGACTACAGTATCTGTTTTCAAGCCTCCCACACAACAACCTTGGAGCTTGGATCATTCAATAAGGAAGGTTTGCTTGGTTCTTTGTGGTGTTTTCTATTGCAGAGATTTGAACCATGAGTCACCCACACACTGTTACAATGCTCATGTAAATGCTTTCCTTCGGTACCATCATACAGTCCTGGAAAAACTTATTAGACCACCCCTTGTTTTCTTCAATTTCTTGTTCATTTTAATGCCTGGTACAACTAAAGGTACATTTGTTTGGACAAATATAATGATAACATCAAGAATAGCTCATAAGAGTTTAATTTCAGAGCTGATATCTAGCCATTTTCCATGTTTTCTTGATAATAACCAAATCACTTCAGTTCTTACATCAATAGCTACGGCATTGTACTGACAAAAACAGTGCTTTTAGGCAATCCGTGTTTTCTTTTCTGTCTGTTTTAGTCACATGATACACACAGGAGTTAGTACTTGATTGCATAACCATTGTTTTTGATTACTTTTGATGGTCTTAAAATTTTTTCCGTGAACGATGTACAGATAAGACGGCACTTTAAAATTTCATTGTACTTGTTACAATGACAATAAAGATATTCTATTCTATTAGTGCACCCTTCACTCATTGACACCCAAGACAGTTATGAGTTATTTGAAAAATAAATAAATAAATAAAAAGTAATAACTCAAGGGAATCAAGTGGTTCAAGGGTCTACATAATGTCAGCAGTTGCAAATAACATGTTTGGGATTGATTTCAGAGTGATTTAATGGACGACAGCACCACATACAGCCAATCGCACTACATCTAAATTGACAGTGTCACATCGAACATGCTATGTAAGCACTGCATGAAATTTGATTTAGCTTTACCTTATTCTTATTCATTAGAATATGAATAATAAAACAGCTGAAAAAATTGGTGCTGTTCATTTTTCAATGCCGCAGAGCAGAGACGATACTAGTCTACTTCATTACTGATCCCAGTCCTATGTGGATGAAGTAACCCTGCATAGTCTATTGTGCAACGAACATCAGCAACTGGTCATTAATATTAATTCTGAGGCTCTGACACAGCAGCAGTGTACAGTTAATGGCATTAATGCTGTTTACAGAACATCATGGTTCAGTGGCGTGGATGGTCACATCATATATAGTTTGGTTGTTGTTATTTGCATTCATGGTGTTTATTATTAATGTCGTATTCTGTTCTGTTTCTACACTGTGTCCAGACTCACAGGTATTAGAATACTTGAAAACTGACAGACAAAAGGGTGAGAAATTCAAAAAACTGTTTTGATAAGATTAATCCACTTAACACAGTTTTAATTAAGTAGTGAATGAAAGATTTTCTCTGTATTGACATGTAATATTTTAAGTCACGACAAGGTTTTAGGGATATTAACATTCCAAATCACTTAACACTGTTAGAAAGATTGACACATAAGGATAAACAGACATGACTGATGACCAGAAGGATTTAACTGAGCAGCAGGGGTCTTTGAAACCCACCTTGCTTTGTTCCTCTCTCTCCTCAGCATGCATCCATATTGGTTTGTTCTCATCTGCAGAAAACAAACACAGTCGTCAGACAGACATAAAACAGCAGTGACATTTATTTTATGTAGACTGAATGAGTCTGAGGGAATGGGATTATTTCTCATCCGAAAGGTTGTTTTTGTTTACGGCTGTGGCCTCCGCCAAGAAGATAACAGTAGGCTGAAAATATTAACCTTCACATGAGAAGCAGGGATTTGGAAAGAGGTCTGAAAGTCTGTGTGTGCCTGGTGTGCTTTATTCAAGTCATTTTGGATTTCAGTAAAGTGATGAGTGCTTGTTGTCGTACCGTCTACGGAGCCAAACTCCCTCTCATGAGCCCGGGTAAGTATTTCTTTGTACAAGGTCTCAGCCTGCTTGAACTTGCCCTGCTTCAGGTAACAGGATGCCTAGAAGTTTAAAAGATAAATTAGTTACTTAATCAGTGTTTTTCAACCTTGGGGTCGGGAACCCACGTAGGGTCGCCTGAAATTTCTAGTAATTGATAAAAAAAAAAGAAGAAAGACTAATAAAAAATATATGGTGAGTTGAGAGAGACAATCACAATACATAAAAGACACGACAAACTGTGAAGCTGAAACTGAAGCACTGTGGTACTGTTTATCTTTCAGATGTTCTTTGTGGTCGGTTTCAGATGCTGCAGCTCTTTCATAATTCATTGTTTGAGTTCTTGTTTGTTCAGTATTAATTGTCAGCCTTGCAAATACAAGCTGGACTGACTGTACGTATCCTGACCAAAGAAAATGAAATTCTCACTTTGTGCAGTAATCTACACCTGGCTTTTCTGCCTCCGTCCATAATAATATACATTATATAGTCTAAATGTCATCTAAAATTAACGTTTATTTGCAACGTAGTGTAGCAAACTATTACATGATCAAAAACAATTTAATTTAATCAACAGAAATTTATGATATTAAAATGGGGTCACAAGCCAAAAAAGGTTGGGAACCGCTGTATTTAATTCATAATAGAGGAGAATTTCATAAAAGACCCCTGAGTAAAAGAGCAGCAAAGGTTAAACTCTGAGGGAATCCACTATGCAAAGTCACAGACGCGCATTAAACTTTAATAACAGGTAATATAAATGTCATACTCAGATGTCAAAGGTGACATACAGTCAGTGTCGATGAAAACTTTACACTTGATTTTTTTTTTTTTTTGCGGGAGCTTAATAATTATATGTTTTCAAATCAGTTCTGCTTTGATTTATTGGCTGTACAATTCTAAATATGAAATTTAATGAATGAATTTAATGTATTTATTGTATGATCAAGGCCAAAAAATTCAAAACACAACAATTGAAATAATAAAAAATACAAAATTGAAAATCACAGCAGTCAATATCTGGTATGAGCACCATTTGCCTCGACACACAGGTTGTCCAACGCCTTCTCATCGAATGCCCCAGAAGTCTGATATTGTCCTGGGGGATGTTCTGCCACCCCTGCTGCAAGGCTGTCACCAACTCCTGGCCATTTGTTGAACTAGAAGTGCGTCTGGATACACGTCATCCCAACTGATGCCAGAGATGCTCAGTAGGTGACAGATCAGGCCAAAAGGCTGGACCATGGCTCCAGGCCGACTGTAGTGACCTGAGCAGTGTAGGACCGTGCATTATCCCATTGTAGGATACAGATTTCTGAGTGGTCAATGTGGACCCGAGGCACGGTGACATTGAGTCTTGAATACTGAATAGGCATGGCGTCATTCTTTTTTCTTTTTTTTTTTTGTAACAAACCTCCACAAGCGATATAGGACGGAAATTAAAGAAAATAACAATCACGGCAAATACATTTCCACTATATATATATTTATATATATATTTATATATATATACATATATATATATATATATATATATATATTATATATATATATATATATATATATATATATATATATATATATATATATAATCTAAGTTTATAGGTATAAGCTATTCTTCACTTTTGGGGGCATTTTACAGACAATATCAGTCCGAGGATTGCAAGTAAAGGATTGGCTCTGACCACTGAGGAAAATCACCTTATCCATTTTTAAGCCAGTCACATGGCAGCTGGAGCGTCGTAAAGGGGGGGTAAACATGACAAATTCATGGGGCCCATAGAGCAGTGGAGGGGGCCCAGTGGATATAGGTTAGAAGTTGTGAAAATTTTGTGTAAGGTCCGCTGTATAATGGAGGCGCAGAAGTCAGGAGTCGGACATTGAAAGCATGTTAAGTTTCACTTTTGTTTCACGCCACTGTTAGTTACGTTAGTTATGGACCGCACCGTATATAACTGCTGCCCTTACCCCACCTACACCCCCCCACCACCACCACCACCACCACCACCACGACCCCACCCCACCCCATACACAGGAGGTCAAAAATTGTCACGATTCAGTGGTCATCAACATGCCTTGAGCTGTTACAATTAACTCAGCCAGAAATCATCGCTCAAATAAGTATTTATAAAAAACAACAACAAAAAAATAAGTGTAAAGTTTTCATTGATGCTGAGTAGTATGAATATATACCCACATTCCTCCAGCAGTATTACTTCATTCTAACAGTACCAATCCCACTGTGTGCACTGACCAGGTTGTTCTTGGTTTTGGCCACATTAGGGTCATCAGGGCCCAGTTTGGTCTGGTAGATCTCCAGCGCCCTCATGTAGTAGTACTCCACCTCCTCGTACTTGCCCTGGTTCTGACACAGCAGGGCCAGGTTGTTCAGCTGCTTGGCCACATCTGGGTGGTCCTTCCCCAGCACCTGGGAGGGAAGGCAGCAGGGACAGGGCAGGGTTAAAGCAACAACCAGGAACATCAAACAAAACATGTTTTAGACAACGACCTGCGTCTGGTGTACGCCATTTGGTGGGAGACGTTGGCAGCAGCCTTTAGCCAGGTGGTGGAATCTAAATATTTAACATGTGTTTCTATTTAGAACGAGGAAATAGAGGAAGCTACCGATTCACATTCTTAGAGCAGTCTTTGATCCACAACTCAAATATGTCACGAAGACATCAAAAACTGTGTGTTCACACAATTGAGGCACTACTTTCCCACTCTCAGGAAGTCCAGTAATTTACATACTTTATGATTCCCACTCATTATTCCAGTAGATCGAGCTCAGATATCACCATCTACAACTTGAAAATACCTTCATACAGTCAGCCACTGAAAATAATGGACAAAAATCAGTTCGATCACAGGCATTACCATCCCTGTTTAGGTTAATTTTTGTTTTTCCTTAAATTAGTCTTCAAACTACGGTTTAGAAGAAACAGTAGAGTTCATTTTCTCACATCAATAAACCTGACTATCATTTTTTCTTTAGTTTTTTAACCTAGAAAATCACTCGTCAAAATGATGTTCTTGATGCAAAGGCATGCAGTTTATTTTCATATTAGAGTAAAGAAAACATAAAATACTTTTTTTTTTATAAATTACTCAAAAACGATTGATCAGTTAACAAAATAGTTTGTGATTCATTTACATACCTAATCAATCAATTGGATAATTTTTGGTGTTTTTTTTTTTCTTTTCTTTGAACCTTAGTGCTCTTCTGTTTAATGTCCAGGTTTCTGTACTTCTTGTAGTGTCTCATCTCACAGTGTCGTCTTGTGTTGTGATCTTTTGTGTTATAATCTTTTGCAGCTACTGCGACTCTGCACACAGGACAAACAGGTTTATGCACATATACAGATTTTCACCTTTCACTTGGTCATTTCTAGGAGGAAGGTCAGTGAAACTTACTGCTTGCTGGCCTTGGCTGCTGTGACCACTGACTTGCAGTGCATTTTGGGATCTGTAGTATCAGTGGTGCATTGATCAGATAGGTGGGTAAGTTCTAAATACACATAACACACAATCTCGCAGGTCAAACAAAATTTCACCATCGGCCAGATTTGGCCCACAGGCCTTGAGACTGACACGTGGTCTACAGCTACTGTATGTGGAACAAACTGCAAACAAGGACTTTCTGCTACGACCGTCCCCTGTGCACACAGCCAAATGTGGCAGCCAGAGAACTTTAAAAGTAGATGTGTTGGCAATAATCTGGATGTGAGTGTATAAGCTTTCCCAGTGTGCTGGGAAGGTCTAACGCCATTAGAGAGTCAAAGAGTGGCAAGCGTGAAAGAGATCCAAAGGGATCATTAGAGGTGGACAGAGCCAGAAAACTGCAGTGTGAGGTTTATCAGAATGACCGACCACTAAAAAGAGGAGGTCAGAAGGGGAATGAGAGAAAATAAGGAAGGAAAAGGAGAGGATCCTGGAAAAGGAAGCACAAGAACAAATTCAGAGCGGACAGAGGAAGAAAACGAAAAAAGAGAAAATAAGATAAAGTTTGAAGAACTCAGCACTTTTAGCTGCTCAGTGTGAAATGCATTAATAAAGACACTGGGGGACAGGGATTTTATAGAGAAACAACAGCTTGTTGTTTATTGTTTATTTTTGGCTTCAGTATTCTGCAGTTTATGTCTGTGGGAGGCCTGAGATCAAACATCTGCAGTAATATGGGATCATCTGCCTCGCTGTTGGAGACCGACAGCCTCTGTGTCACATCCTCAGGATGAGGTAAAGCCATCTACCTATTCCCCTCCACCTCCTCTGCATCACACATCTGACAGCTTTCCTGTAAACATTGTTAGGTGAAAAAGGATTGCCATAAGCCACATAGAGAGCCAGGGTCAGTGTCGCTGTGGAATTGATCATGTTTATTGATGGGTCTGAAAAGCCTTCAAGCGCTACAGATACAGATGACGTTTCTAGGAAGCTCTGGAACTGAAACACTGCTTTACAGCCTTAAACAAGTAAATGAATACAACATGAATACAATGTGATACCTAGTGTTGGTGTTGTGTAAGAACAACAAAGGTAGGCGTTTACTGGGGGCTTTAGGTTTTTCTAACTTCCCATGTGACTCTAATGCCTTAATGCCTGAGTGTTTCTTGTAAAATCAGGCAGTGGGATTCAAAATGACATTTTTTGACATTAAGTTCTAATCCAGATCTGTGAAAACAGTACTTAAGACATTTTACAGCTTAAAATTGATTTTTTACGCTTTTTAAAGAACTGTGTAAATCCTGCTTTATCTTAATGCCTCTGTTACTGTTGGCATTTTATCTCAATGCTCTTTGAAATTGTGAATTCTCTAAGTGTGTGCCTTGCTCTACAACAGGTGCTCATTTTATCTTACTACATGCATTTTATCTCACAGGTTAGCAAGAGTATATGTCCATATTTTCTCTGACACTTCCCTGAATTAAGTACTGATTTCATTGTCAATACTCTAACTCTTTGCAGTTAATTTTTTTATATATGTACACTAAATTTTATGCATCATGACAAATGTATAAAGTCACAGTTTGAATATTTTTTTAGATTAGATTTTCTACATCAAATCTGCTTTAATACAAAAGCATTTATGGTTCTAGAGCGAATAAACTTTATTATATACAGTACCTGAATGTCAGCGGGACAGAATGTGACTAGAATATAAGCTGTGTAAATATCTTGTACATTGCCTTAACCTCCTGAGACTCAGGAAATGTCAGCAAAGTACAAGCTTTTTTTGTTTTTTATTAAATAAGTGCCTATATTGGAAACATCATGATGCAACAGATTTTTCAGATGCAGTTTTTAAAATTTTTATGGAATGTCCTTTGTAGTGGACAGTTTTCTTTTCTTTTTTTTTGTATAAAGTTGTGAAACTCTTGTCCACAAATGTGGACAGAAAACCCATAGCTGGGTCTTATGAGGTTAAGAGAACTAATTCATTTATAGAGTTCAGCTGAATTATTAATGACAAAAGTATCAGGATGACTCATATTAACCGTTATTCATAATTTAATCACTTGGATGAGTTGGAGAAAAAAAATCGTCTTTTCCCATAAATGTACTTCGTAAATATTTAGAAATCTGTGCTGCAATCATTGATGCCTTCCAAACTCAGTAAGAAGTTGAGCCTTCCTGAGCTTCTAGAGAAAGAAAAGAAAAAAAAAAAAGAACAAATCCCCCTGATTCAGCAGCTCTGCCAGTGCCACTCTGCACTTCCCCGCCTGTGCAGGGAAACTTGGTGGCAAATCTTCTGATTTCAGTGAGTGCATTATCGTCTGAGTTTAAGTAACTTAAAAAGTAAGAAGGAGAAGAAATCTCTCAGCTTAACTAAAGCTGACGTCTCATTCTCAGAGGAGGGAGGGTTTGTTGAGAGGGAAGAGCTGAGGACAGATTGCAGAATAGTCACTAAAAAGTGTCCTCTGCAGTTTCAGGAATGCGGGGCAGCAAAACACCCAATTTAATGTGAGATGAAATGTCCACTGATATACATTGGCTCTGAACAATAAAGAGCGACAGGGGTGACTGGCTGACAGAAACCACCAAGTCAGCAAAACAGGCTGAAAAAGTGAAAATAAAACTTTGATTAGAGGTATTTAAGGGTCAGTGCTGTTCTTTAACATTCTACTTGACTGTATTTTCATTTTGAGGGGCACTGTGCATGTTTATTTGATAGGAACAACAGGGAAGGTAGATAGATAGATTTCCTGATGCTAATTTTTTCTTGTCCTTATATCTAATGTTAGCCAGCTTGGCCTTCCTCCTAACCTCTTTCTGCAGCTCCATCATTCTGACTGTCACCTTGCAGAGAAATTTTTTTTCTTTTCCACCAAACAGGCTTTCATGTCCTTAGTGATCCATTTTGTATTGTTTGGGTGGACGGTTACCTGTTAAAGTTTGGGTGACATTTTCTTCACAGAACATAATGCATGAGGTGAGTACATTAGAAAGCATGCTAAAATCATCCCCACAGTCATTAAAATGTACACCCCAACCTATCAGCATAAAACAGCCCCAACAGTGTCTCAGACGCATCCTCATTCCACATCCTAATGTTTTTTGTGATTATCTTTAACTGTGACCTCTATTTTGGCAGCAGCAGGATGACATTATGGTCTGAAAGGCCTAAAGGTGGACGTGGTTTTGAGATGTATGCCCCAGGTATAGTATAAAAGCACAAGTCCAGATGATGAAGATGAAAAACTAAAAAAATAGGACCAAGGGTCCTGTAGTCCAAAGGCATATTTGAAGCAATTAATTGACATTCGTTCGACCTTTCAAGGTCAGTCAAGCTCAAAGGTCATGGTTTCCTATTATAAACCAAAGGGGATTTTTAAAATTTCAAAAATTCATAAAAAATTCAATATTTCCCAATTCTTTGAAGAAACTTGGTAGACCTTACCCCAGAGATGCTCCGCAACAATTATCAAGTCATTCTGACTGATGGTTTCAGAAAAGAGGATTCTTCAAAAATTGTATATGGACGGACAACAGACAGACAACAACCGATACCAACAGTCCATCAGACCTTCTAGACAAATGTATGTAAACATTTGACTAAAAAATTGAGATTACCAGATCCCAGGCTGGATGAGATGATGTGTTTGTAGGCTTTCTAGTGTAGGCTACTCTTCTATTCATTACAGCAGTGCTTCACAGTCTGAAGGCTGTTTTATGCTTACCACGTCAGCAAGCTGCACGCGGTTTCACACGGGCAACTGACGTGATTTTCACACCCACGCCCCTTTGTGTGGCTCATCTGAAGCAGAAACTTTCCACTTTGCGCACCTCAGAAAATTTGTAAGAGACGTGCGGACAACATGGCCAACATTCAGGAGCTCCTGGTGGTAGAAGTACAGAAGTACAGGCACTTGTATGATTCGTCACACCGGGACCACTATGACAGCTGTATGGTGAACAATTCATGGGGGGAAATTGCAGCTACAGTTGGCAAAGAGGAGGAATGGGCAAGAAAAACCTGGAAAAACATTCGGGACAGATATGTGAAGGCAAAAACGACCGTCAAAGGGAGAAGTGAAGACCCAGGGGGGGAGCCCAAACGACCCACGGATTCTGAGAGAGTTGAGCTGGCTCTCAATTTTCTTCTTCTCTAGTTTTTTACTGTGATAGACGTGCGTTTGTGGCACACTGCCCCCTGCAGTTTGGGAATAGATGCCGCACGGAGCCGCCCGGAGTATAAAAGCACCACGCATACTCTTGTGCCGACTCCCCACGTCTATTTTCTGCACGTCACGTTCGTGCGGCAAGTATAAACCAGCCTTGAGTATTTCACTCGCATTTGCATCTAAAAATAGATGTTTGTGAACAGCAAGATGTATTTAGGAGCATATGTGCAAGAAGATGAAAACAATTGCTACTTGTCATGTCAAAGGTCCCTCTAAATACCAATACCAGTTAAGCGGGTGGGGTTAGCTGGGAACAAAAGCAAAATATGCAACATTTAAGTCATTATCTCAAAAGAATGTGTCAAAAACTGCTGTTTAAGAAGTTCAGCTGTGAATAGACTAGAGGAACCGCTTATCCACGCTACAGAAAAAAAATTATATCTTGAGTCTAAACAGACTGAAAAGACTTGTTTTGGTTTAGAACTAAAAAGAATGACTTTTTTCATGTAAAGTATACAGTTTAGACAGAAGACAATGTCAGCTCTAATGAGAAAAGGTCTTGCTGGTGCGGAAGAGGGACATAAAAATAGAATGCAGTCATTTCTAAATTTACAGTGACTTGCATAAGTCAATTTATCCAGGTTTTCTGTCCTTTTTATGTCCAAACAGCCCTTTATGCATGGAAATTCCTCCAGATATCATGACTGTTTTAATTCTGAGGGTCAAATATGGATTTGAAGGCCATTGTTACCTCCGCCAAGGAGGTTATATTTTTGCCGGCGATGGTTTGTCTGTCTGTGTGCACGATAACTCAAAAAGTTAAGGACGGATTTGGATTAAAATTTCAGGAAATGTTGATACTGGCACAAGGAACAAATGATTAAATTTTGGTGGTGATCGGGGGGGGGGGGCCCTGATCTGCCTTGGTGGAGGTCTGCACTCTCCGAGTGCTTTTCTAGTTTTTAAAGTTTTCAATGATTTTCTCACACATTTGAGGGTAAACTGGAGAAACTCAGCCCATTTTTGCTCCTGAAGGGCTAGACCCTTCCCAGCTTTGGTGCCAAAATCACAACTATGTTCAGCTTTTAGAAATCATATCACTGTTCTAAGTTTTTACCATGTTACTCGTCCTAAATTACACCAGTTTAATATCTGATAGTGTATTTACAAATCAAATGAAACTGACCCAACAAAACATCTTATCTATTCACTGTCTGTGATGAAAAAACTCCAAGAACATTTAGAGACCACTGCTTGTTATCTTTATGTGCAAACTTTCTTTCTGTCTCGGGGTTGCATTTTGTACCAGAGAGAATTTAAAACATAGGGCACTTTTTATGTTCAACTAAATTCAAGCATTTTGCTTATAAATGTCTCCTCATATCATTTCACAGAGGGAAAAATGTTTTATTTGATACTCTTTCATTCCGCCTCAGAAGTTCTTTATACACTCATGCATTTTTAAATTTGGGAACTCATGTTTCTTGGGGGGGGGGGGGGGGGGGGGGGATAAATGTCAAGTCCTGATTTACTATAGATATTAATTCATTTAAATCCAGTTGAATGATGTTTGAGCCTCAGACTGCAGCATCTACAGCAGCAGAAGTCCTGCTCCTGAACATTTCACCACATTTTCAGGTTTTACTGGTGGGAGGAGGGGTTTGTTTTTACTGTGTGACCTCTTCATACCAAAGTAGGACAGACGATTTGTGTTAAAGAGAAGTGAAAGTGAAAGGCTGGTGAAAAAAAGCAGGAAGGTCCATCATCTGAGTCAGACTCGTCTTACATCTGTCTAAATACTACTGGGATTTTCATCTTCAACCCACCTTTTCTCTGATCTCCAGTGCTCTCTTGCACAGCGGCTCTGCTTCCTTGTACTTTCCTCTTTTCCCATACAGGACAGCCAGGTTATTGAGGGTGGCAGCGACCTGTCAGGGCCAAAAAGACATCAACAAATGAATGTTTTTTCAAGCTCCCATCTTCACCCATGTGCAACCACAACTCTTCACCACAGTGGCGTGTAGAGCCTATGATCTGGTGAGTGAATAAAGAACAAGGAGGAAGACGACGTGCGGAAACAGGAAGTGATTATGGCGGGCTGTAATTTGATCTCAATCTGTCTGGATGATGAATCTCCATCACGTGCACCCAGGAGGAGGCAGACCACAGAGACGCCTGGAGGTGATCTGTGATTCAGGCCAATCTCTGATCTCCATGTGGAAAGGGAGGGAGGGGAGGGAGGGAGGGTGAGGTAACTGGAGGAAGGGGGAGTTCATTCAGGAAAACCAGAGCGAGACATAGCACTGTGACAGAGAAGGAGACCAAGGGAAAGGAGACAGGAAATGAATCAGGGGGGAGGGAGAAGAGACAGCTTCTTCAAAGTCTGCACTGTTTCATGGATAATGTGTCCAGAATATTTTATGTAAATTATCACTGAGGCCACAGCTTCTCTAAGAAACCACCAGTTTCAAACAATACACTCCCACAAATGGTGACAATATTATCAAGATAAAGGGCTGCACAAAGTACCATTTTGGCATCATCAGCGCAAAATGGGTCACATTGTAAGACATACAATGTCAACTTTTTGCAACAAAATGGATCATTTGGACCAAAAACTTTGTGATGAGTTATATAATGTAACCAGTCTCACTTCCCTTCAAATGCTCTCTTTTGTTAAGTTCATTAGTACCAATTGCACTGCATTAAACAAAGCATGTGTTGCACTGCTAAACTACCTTTTAAATATTATTACCAGTGCAGATATATTCCCCTTGAAAAAAAAACACATGATCATTCTAGCACAAGTCTTTCCAAATAGACCTGTCAAATCCTCAGAGAAATATATAAATCAGATAAAAAAAAACAATGCATTGTCTGATTTTTCCAGTGCCAAGGGTCCATAAATCTAACATTCTTTTCACTGACATTGGATAAAAAGGGGATTATGTCGGTTTATATATATTTCTGTCTAACCTGCATTGTTCTGGTATGAGTCAAACTTAAAAGTGTGGCTTTAACATGTGAAATGTTCATGGCTGATCTTTCACAGATCAGGTTTAAGATCAAGTTGACGCTTCTTTCCAATCATCTAGTCATGCTTGTCAGACACTGAAACTTGAGGATCAGTGAGCAAGGGAACAATCATTTGCTTTCTGTCTCTGAAATGCAGTTGCATTGAAGCCACCCACTCATCTTTTTGTGGCTCTTAATTATTTCCATGTGGATCTCTGACCTTGAACATCTCCAACGTCAGTTCATGAAGCCAACAGTGTGCACTGAATTAACCCGAACTATGACAAAACCCTGACGGGAGTGGTGTCTTCCAGGATGACAAAGCCTCCATCCATTGGGCCCCTGAATGGTTTGAGGAAAACAAAATCATGTGATCATACAGGGGTTGGACAAAATAATGGAAACACCTTCACCTCAAGATGATAATGCCCCAATCCATACAGCTAGAACTGTTAAAGAATGGCATGAGGAACATTCTAATGAAGTTGAGCATCTCGTATGGCCGGCACAGTCCCCAGACCTCAACATTATTAAGCATTTATGGTCAGTTTTAGAGATTCAAGTAAGACGTCGATTTCCACTGCCATCGTCTCTAAAAGAGTTGGAGGGTATTCTAACTGAAGAATGGCTTAAAATTCCTTTGGAAACAATTCACAAGTTGTATGAATCAATACCTTGGAGAACTGAGGCTGTAATTGCCGCAAAAGGCGGACCTACACCATATTAAATTATAGTTTCTTGATTTTTTAAGGTGTTTCCATTATTTTGTCCAACCCCTGTATGTTGTGGCCTTCAGAATCACTACTCACTCAAACCAAATGAACTATGGGAGATTTTAGAACCAATGTGTTAGACATTGCTCACAACTCCATGCTTCAAAACTAGAGAAGAACAACACTTTTTTTCCCCAATTTCTTTCTGACTAGTTCTGATTTTCTCTTTTTAAAACTATTATTCACAGAGCATATTATTAAATTACTTTATATTTTCTCCAAATCTGAACCAGGTTATAGTGCTCATCCCTAGTAATAGTGGCAAGATGGCAGAACAACACCTTACTCAGACACTTTCTTGTTCATTCTTTAAATCCGTCACCTGCCTGTATGTATTATGTATAACACTCCACCTTCAATTGTCAGCTGGAGAGGTGACATTCCATATTTAACATTCCCATCCACCGGTTTCCACAGCCAGGAGTCGCCGCACAAGGCAAACAACTCTATCAGCCTCCGACTGGCAACAGGCCAGCCCACACTCTGACAGAGTGCAAACACGATGAACATGTGCAGCTGGAGGCGACGTGGATGAGGGTACAGCAGGTTCAGACTTCATTCAGTAACTGATAAAAGACAGCAAGCACAATGACGAACAGAATACACTGTTCTTCTTAATTTAGAACCTGTTTGTGTAAATGATGAAAGAAAAAAACTGAGAAATTAAAAAGTTAATAGAAGATGACTAAACTACAAGGCAGAGACAGTTTTAAGAACAAAAAATAAGGTGAGCAAGGGGGAATAAGAAGCAAAATCAGAAGACTGGGATTCATCATCGACTATGATTTTCTCTGATGGTTAAATCATTGAAAAATCACTTCCTTGTGGTAAAGGAGAATCAAGGCCCAGTGGAAGCCCGGGATTAGGACAGAAGTGGGCAGGGGGCTAACCTCGGTTTGATGGAGGTCCAGGCAGTGAAGACACCAGCCTGCTGGGGTTAACAGAGTTAGTCGACCTGCTGTATATTTACAGTCACACTGACAAACAGAGGTAATGGATCTGCATCCAGACCTGGGTCGATTATTTATCAAATCCACTGCTGATCATCCTGGGCTGCAGGGAGTATATTAGACAAATACATTACAAATGTTTGACACACCTAAATGAATTTGAAGATGTAGTAAAAAATGTATGAAGCAATTTTACAGAACAAAGATAACGCCTCTCAACAGGCTTTACTCTGACACGACGGTTTACTAGAGAAAAATCACCATTTCCCTGAGAATGATGTAGACATGACCTAAAGAACATTGAACTATGTTCTAAATTGGTGAAATGTTTCTTCTTTTTGCACTGATGCACCTGAAACATTCAGAATAAGCTGTTATACAGATGTTATTTCATGTTTAATAACATTCTGCACATTGTGATTTGTTGTGGAAAACATTTTATTTCTTTTTTACTTTCAGTTTTGACTCCAAGTCTTTTCCTAATATCATGTGAATTTACTGTAGCAAACAGAATCAAATAGATCAAACAACATTGGAACAAAATGACATAATTTACTATCTTGTGCATTACATGAATTTTACACAAAACTTTATCTGTTAAAAGAGTTGACGGCTCGGTAATAGGAGGGAAGTTCCTCAGACTTCCTTAACAATGAAAAATACCACCAAACTGCACTTTGGCTCAGGTGTTATTGTGGCTGTCTGTGTTGTTATATGTGTACCTGAAGGGGAACTGGGTAAAACATTTATTAATGAGGTTTATTGATCTCTGAGGGAAAAACCAGGACACTGCAGCAGCCAGAAATAGCTGCAGAGCAAATAGTAAAGGGTAATAACACTGAGAGAAAACACCAAATCAAATGACGGTAATGGCTCATTCTGCCAACATCAAAGTCTGACTAGAAGAAAAAACGACTGACCTTGCAGTCATTACCGCAAACAGACCTGATGCCCTCTTAATGTTCTTGTTCTGTGTTTGTGGTTAAATACAGTCATGGCCAAAAGTTTTGGCAATGACACAAATGCATTCTTTGGAACCTATATGCTACTATAATTTTTCTTCAATGTAATCAGAAATAAGTGGAATTTAAAAAAAAAAAAAAAAACTTGTGTCATTCCCAAAACTTGTGGCCATGACAGGACATTTTGAGTAATTATGTAATGTATACATGTAAGACAACAATGTCAATCCCTTTCAAATTTTAAGAATGTCATGAAATGTTATTGTCCTGCTCATCAAAAATATAGATGCAAATTCATCCGGGTGAAGAATTTACCATGAGAATATGCTTCTTTGTCCTTTAAATGAGCTAAATAAACCTCCTCAGTATTATCTCACCTACAAGCAAAACAGAACCAACTGCAGCAAACACAAACAACAAGGTGGTCCTTGACTGAAAATTCAACTACTGATGTAATGATTGGTAAAATGGCAACATCATTATATGTAAAGTGCTTGACTGAAAATATTACTTAAGATTAAATGTACAGTATGTAGTTTATGTTGCCACAGGTCTCTCAATCAGTCTGATAAGACATAGTTTTTAATGATAGATCATGAAAAAACTGATGAAAATCTATCTGGTGTGACTCAAGGCAATGTTTAAAGACATTAAAGTGTCATACTATGTTCAGTGATGTATTCAGGTCAAATCTTTACATTCTAATGAAATAGAAGTAAAAATTTGACTTTACGTTTTAAAAAATTACAGATTTGGAAAAAATCTGTATAAAGTTAACAAGCCTCTGATTTATATAACATAGGCCATGTTGTCTATAGATATTTTAAAGCAGAAATATTGCATATAATGTCTTTAAAGAGTAGTCCCAGAGCTCTAATGTCAAGAACATAAACTTATATCCAAGCTTGTGATGGCTAGCTTTCGCAACATCAAAAAAAGCTCACCCTCATCTATTTAAAAGAAAAAAACTCACATCTATTTCAGTTTCAACACAGACACAAATTTACATTGCTTATAAAAACAAAACCACAAGGATAAATGAAAGTAGAGTAGTGTAGAGAATGATGTACTCACAGCAGGATGGTCCCTGCCCAGAGTCTTCTCCCTGATGGCCAGAGCATCGTTCAGTAGGTTGGCTGCCTCCTTATATTTGTTCTGATCCCTGAGAGACAGATGCAAACAGAGTCAGATCCCAACAGACAGACACAAACACACAGAGAAAAGAAACATCAGCCATGCTAATAATTTCCACGAACAGCCCTTTCATTTCAGGTGACAGGATGGAAATAGTGTTCCTGCTGTTCCCACAGTCACAGAAGTCCTTCAAAAACAAGTCGGTCTCGTCCTTCATTCCCTTGGGGGGACTGAACCAAAGAGCTATTTCAAAGCTAAGATTTGTAGAAGTAAAAAAACATGGGTCCAACCCTGTTAAATGCTTGTGCAGAGCTTTTATGTGTCATTCTTTTGTGTGAGTCTACTTGAGCTGGGAAATTAACACCAGTCCAGTGTTGTTTCTGTACTATAAATCTTTGGTTGTGTCTCCAATGCCTGAATTCTCCACCTCTGTTGTAAAAAGGCATCCAGCTGTCATTCAAAGGTCCTAAAGAGATCAGCGACACAATGCTCTGAGGGAGGATTCTAAAGGATTTAGGAGACGTGCCAACACGTAAGGGCGACAACAAGAGGACATGCTGTACATACCATTATCATATCAGCCTCCCTGAGCAAAACAAAGCAACCAAAAGCATTTACAATGTGCAACAGCAATAAAGTTTTAGACACTGGTTCGATTTATATCTTATAGATCCTGATACGGTGTCCCTGGAGTCATTATGCGGGGTTCTATTCCACTGTGAAACCCTTCGAGAGCTTGTTAGTCAGTCCAACAGACTGGGAGGATTTACTAGCCCTACATGAAGTTTGTGTTGAGTTTGTGTTTTGCTTGGTGCTGATTGTTTTTGGTGCAGACTAATTGATGCATGTTGTTGCAGATGTTGCAGAAGAAAGCTGGTGCGTAGATAATAACCAAGTGTTCTCTACAAAGAAATTAGTGTACTATGGCCCTTATGCATGCAAGGGAGAAGGGTCAGAGCAATGGAGACAGCTAATGTCAACAAATGATCCCAGCACAAAACAGACTCTGATACAGACTTAGAATATTACTGCAATAAGAAGTCTTAGAATAAAACTTCAATAATTTCCCCCTGGGACTTGGGACAATAAACCTTCCATACTGAACCTTTGACCTGACTCTGTTCTTCACTCTTGAAGGTCCCATGAAATGCCACTAAAGCCATGGATCATCACAAACACTGCAGCTAATTTCAGTTGCATGGCAGAGAGAGATATTTATGTTTTCCAGGCTTTAGTGTAACTGCTAATCTAGATTTAAGTGTTAGTGGTGTCGCTTGTAGTTATTGTTTAAATCTATCATCAATGCACCATAAATGAATTGTACATAAAAGAATTGGGGGGAAGGTTTCCAAGTCACTTTTTCCAGCTTCTTTAAGTAATTGTTTTTTGTATTTTTTCTTGTATGAACATCAACTTTGGTACTTGACAATATTTTCTTATCAGTTCTCAGTTTGATCAACATGATCTTCTAATACATACAGGAAAATCCTGTACATGTATCGTATACATGCATCTTATACATAAAAATACAGTGCTATATGTGAATTTATTGTTTTGGAGGAAAACCTCTGCCTGCGTTGAGGATTTCCTGAGGATCAGGACTCTATTTTAGGAACAGCTAAAGTTCAGTGACAGGTCAGACTGACCTGTAAACCAGGGCGAGGATATTGAGCATGGTGGCCACATCAGGGTGGTCGTGTCCAGAGGTCTTCTCCAGGTCTTCCAGAGCCTGTTTGCAGAGGGGCACAGCCACCTCGTACCTGCCCTGGGAGGCGTACTGGATCACCAGGTTGTGGAGGGTCCTCAGACGGGCTGGGATCTCGTAACCTCCCTGCTGAGCCGCCGCTGCTGCAGCACTGCCATGAACTGGTTGAACTATAGGTAGACAGAGTAAACAGATTAAAAAACTTCAACTAGGAGTCATTCAATCAACTTCCTGTCTTAGTAATTTAGTCACTGAAATTATACACTGTTTTGCAATTTGAAAAATGCTTGCTATTCAAAATGTAGGAGTGTTATCATCATGATGTTTGAGTTGACAGTTAAATATCAAACAGATAAGATTAGTCAGAGTTATTAATCCCCTATAGGGATATGAATTTGCCACAAATAATACAAACAACAAATAATTACATTTCATTTACAAACATTAACAAACAATACAGACCTAACAATAAAACTCTATGAATCCACTCAGATATGATTATCAATTGGAAGATGTTACAAGTGTTGATTAAACCTGACCATGGCAGGATATAAGACCTGAGTTATTCAGCAGAAAACAAAACAATTCTAAGGGCTTAATTATCTTTTTCTGTTGATTTTATGCCATTGTGATAATATAACACTAATAACAGCTCAATAATACACATTACACATTTCCATATAACAGAACAAATAGAATATAATTCTATTTTGGTTTGCCTTATGGTCCTCACAAAATAGAATATAACTTAGAAAGAAATCACTGTTGATGAGAGGCACCCTATTCCAAGTAATCAATGTACTATGGCCAAAACAGAACTAAATACATGATGTTACTGTCAGTAGATGTTCACTGAAATGCAGTCGAATACTGCAGTCAGCAGAAGTACCAACAACTGGTAATTATGTAATGATTATGACAGGCTTAAAGAAATTAAAATGTATATATAAGTCATGTGATATGTAATAATAATGCCAATAACACAGGCTGGACATCAATGTCATGTATTGTGCAGTCAGTTCTAACATATGTGTTTCTACTTCCTATAAATGAAGCAAAATTTAAATCACAACAAACACATAGAGGGTGTCTGCTACCATATGCACCATGTACAAGATCATTCACACATAAAAAACGTCCTCATTCTGCTACAATGCACAGCAAATGTGGCAGCTTCTGTGTGATCCGTTTAAAGGGGTCAGCAGGACTGGACTGGAATGTCTCTAACGACAGACCGTCTGTCTGTCTGTCTGGAAATGTGTGTGTGTGTGTGTGTGTGTGTGTGTGTGTGTGTGTGTGTGTGTGTGTGTGTGAGGGTGGGTGTGTGTGTGTGTGTGTGTCTGAGTAAAAATGTACATGCGTGTGTGTTACAGAGGTCAGGAAACTACCTGATTAGGTTTCTTACTAAAAGCAGTCAGCTCTGCATTTACCCAGAAGGAGAGCCAGTGGGTTTGGGGAAGGAGCCGCCCACTGCAGTAATAACACAAACCTCAGAGAAGTGTCGCTACTTCCTACCAAGTGATACCAGGTGTTCAGCAGCAGAATGTTTCCAGATACGCTCATTACAGTGAAATGGTGACAACACATCAGGAATAGACAGAAATAGAAGATATACGCTCTTATGTAAAAACACAAACATCAGAAATTCACATGTATTTCAGTCCTGTGTAAAAGTCATGGTCCAAGATTGTGTTTGTTAGTTTAGTAAAATTCTAATGAGCACATATATGCATTTGCCTCTGTATTTAGATCCAATCTGTATATATGTGAAGTATGTAAAGCAGGACAAACTAAAGTTTCAGGTTAAAAACTGCTTCTATAACCCGAAAGTGGTCGTATTTAGTGTGATCTCCCTTTGCACTTCACATGACTTTAACCCTTTTGGTCAGATAATATGAGATTGATTTCATTAATTCTGATGTTTTACACCAGGTTTCATTCAACACATGTCAGATGTTTCTAATTATTTGTGCTGCTTCTTGTCATGGGGTCAGAGGCCACACAAAATAGTGACTTTAACCTTTAAAACCCATTTAGTTCAGTTTTTGTGTATCTTTTATGGCTGTGCACATATTTCCTGCATTATCTTGTTGCATCTGAAGAAAAGAGAATGAGAAATAAATATGAATGCTCATTTCATCACTGAAAAAACCACAAAGCTAAAGGTGGAATAAGACATTTGCATAGTGCTGTATATTTTCACCAACAGATATAGTTATGGCTGTGGCTGATTACGTTCAGCATAAATTAATCTCTTTTACATATATATATATATATATATATATATATATATATATATATATATATATATCAATCAACTGATTAAATATTTTACCAGTTAAATTAATAAATGTATTCATGTTATATTGTTGTAAAAGGTCATTTCCTACTACTTCTAAGTAGCCCATGGTGTCTATTAATCTGTTCAAAATCTAAGAATGTACAGTTTGCAGTCATCTTAAATTAAGAAAAGCAGCTGATCTTGATCATGTAATTAAGGAAATTTTTCTTGCAAAATAATGAAAAAGAATTTAATCTGATATATAATCATTGTTTACTTGTTCCACCCAAAAAAAGACAATTAAAAGCCTAAAAAAGACCTTCACTAATGACTAAAAGACTGGCATCTTTGTTTCTTTTTCTTTTAAGAAGCTGTGTCAAAATACTCAAAGATAAATTGCAAGAAAAGCAACATTGATAATACTGTGTTATAGTAAAATACTGATGTTTGTGCCTCTTTATCAAAAGACGTTTGCTTGGCAGACCATAAAATGTCTGGGGGTTGTACATTATAAGCTTTAATCTTTAATTTCCTTGTATTTTTTACAGAAGAGAAAGAGTGAGACCAGTATTTCATTAGGTCGATGCAGCTAGGCTTCCCCCGAGTCTCACTGAGGTGCAGTAATAAATCACAGAAATAATCCTGTAATAAATAATAAATACCTGACTCGACTGAAACTGCAGTGAGTATGTTCTATTTATTGAGAGGAACATCTCAACAGCTAAACCCCCTGTGGATAAAAGAGTAAGTTAAAAGACTGGAATGTAAATATTAAGGTAGAAAATTGCTGTATGTAAGCCTAAATCCAATGTAAATAATGCCAGGGCTGTCATAACTGCTATCCCTCCACCGCTAAGGTCTTCCTGCTGACAACAGTTTACCAAAACCCTGAGAGCTTTTCAAGGAGTCAGAATAAGCATGAGGAGGACAGACCTCTAATCTACTCCAGCATTCCCTCAGTTTCACACACATACACTCACATAGACTGAGGCAGCTCTGTTTCACACTGAGAGGATTGAAGCCCAGGGCGGTAGCATTCGATGATGCATTCATGCACCAGCAGATCCAGAGCACATCTCCTTCTCCTTCTACATTCCCTCTTAAATCTTTTCTTATTCCATCTTTCTATTCACCATCTATTCATTAACTCAAAACACAATGTACTTGAAGAGTGGCATTCATATTTATGTGTCCTGTTTGAACCTGTTAATACCGTAATGGAAGGGAGAGATTTAGTTATTACAAACCTCGAGCCTGCTTATCTTATTTTGGATAAATCCCTTTCAAATTTAGCTACCTGTCTTTTTCTGTTTACTGTAAACACTGGTGTGGGTGTGTGCAGGAATGTTTAAGTTGAGGATGGATGCAGATGCACATTTACTGTTACTGTTTGTTTTACTGTTGCACTGTCTTTCACGTTATCGTAGTTCAATATTAACAACAGACTATTTCAAGGTACTGCTGGACTCAAAACCAGGTAATGATGGACGATCTAGTCAAAAGGTCATACAGTGACGCACAATCTGAGTCATCAGTGTAGCCTACTTGCAACTAAAAGATATTTTCCAAAGGTTGTTTTCAGTGTAAGAGTGAAACTGGGATTGATTCTTACATTTATAATAAAGGCACTTATTTACTGCGTAAGGTCATTAAGAAATGACCTGGGGAAATTAAATTAGGGGTTAATTTACATAAAGTAGCCACTAATAAATTCTTCACTAATAAATTTCTACTGCCATTCTCCCTTTTTGTCAGCACATCTGTCTTGACATTTTATACCCATTATATACGGTCATTGTCTATTCTTGACCAGTGGTTCCCAAAAGTCTTCAGCTTGAAACCCAAAAGAGAAATCTGGTGTCTCCTTGGGGCCCAGAGTTACAAAAATACATCATGAATTGCCATAGACCTACATTCTAACCTCTTCTACAGCATTGTCTCTGAGAATATCTTACTTGGTTATATCATTATGGTTCATTATGTCTTTCATGTTAAGTCATTTTTGTCTGATTACATATTTATAAACCAAAACCTCTCCTCTGCATTTTACATGGCTATGATGGGGTCATTATTTACATGCATTTATAAATTACATTTATAATATTAAATTTGAATTCACATATGATATTGCTGCATTTGGTGACCCAATAAAAAAAAAAAAAAAGTTTTGCGGCCCATTTTTACTTCTTTTTTTTTTTTTTTGTTTTTTTTTTTTTTTTTTTTTGTTTTTTTTTTTTTTTTTTTTTTATTGGTGATAGTTAACAAGACAATGTGGACAGAAAAACAACAACACATAAACAAAAGGAAACTCAAACAAATAAACAAACAAAAAACAACAACAATGACAGAGTATTGACAAACAACGTCATATTACAATGAAAAAGATCAGAAATGTAAATAGCAATATGTTAATAATAATGTTAACATGATGATAATGATAACAATAAAAATATTACTTTCTAATCCAAAAAAAAGGAAAAAGGCAAGGGGGGGGGTGGGGCTTGGTTGAAGAGAGAAAGAGGGGAGGGGAGAGAAAGGGGGAGAAAGAAGAGTAGGTGGGAATGAAGGGGAGCAGGGATCCTGGTTTGTCTGTATATGGAGGTAGAGAGAGAAAATGAAGTTAATGTGGATGATGTCAATTAAAAAATGTTTGTTATGGGTTGGATGTGGTCTGATATGTGGTCCTGTACATGGCTGTGGTTTTGGTTACTGCTTTGGTACGAGTTCTGGGTGGACTTTAGATAATTTGTGAAGGGGTTCCATGTTTCCTCAAAGGCTGATATACTGTTTGTTTTGTAGGCTGTTATTTTTTCTATTGATATGTGTTCTGAGAGTAAATTTGTCCAGTGGGTGATATGGCAGGAGTGTTTTGATTTCCAGTTTTGAAAAATGATTTTCTTGGCGATGGTCAGAGAAATTAGTAATGGGTTATTGTGTTTAGTTGGAATTGTAATGTGTGTCAAGTCCCCCAGCAAACAGAGCGTTGGGGATGCTGGGATTCTGCAGCCCAAGATACACGAGAGTGTTTCTGTGACTGTTATCCAAAATGAAAGAACTGGCTGGCAAGACCAGGTGGCGTGAAGATAATCATCTGTGTGACCCAGGGTGCACTGTGAGCAGATATCTGTGCTAATCAGCCCCATTTTAAACATTTTCCCCTGAGTGATGTGTATTCTGTGAATGGTTTTATATTGTATGAGTTGTAAATTTGTATTGGTGGTCATGGAAAAGATGTTTTTATTGATTTGTATCCAGAAATCAGGGTTGGAAGGTAAAGCCAAGTCCTTTTCCCATTTGGTGGTTGGGAGTGTTATGGAGGTTTCTGACAATGAAAAAAGTTTATACATTTTTGAAATTATTTTTTGGGGGGTTGTAATTTTAAAGATTTCTTCACTTAAATAAGAAGACTGTAATATGTTGTTAGATATGTTGATTTTAGATTTAATGATGGATTTTAATTGTTGGTATTGGAGGAACTGGTCTCTTCCAACCCCGTACTTCTGGATAAGTGTATTAAATGATATGAACTGGTTATTTTCAAATAAGTGGTGGAGGTGAGTGATGCCTTTGTGTTGCCATGATGGAAAGTAAACAGGAGTGTTGTACAGCTGGAAGTCTGGGTTGTGCCAAATTGGGGTGAGCCTACATGGTGCCAGTGATGATTTAGTGATTTTGTGGGCTTTCCACCAGGCTGTCAGAGTTGAGGAGATTGTGATGTTGTTGTAGTAGTCCTGTTTCTTGATTGACTGTGGTAGAAATGGGAGGTCTGAGAGTGAGGTAGTTTTACAATGATTCTGTTCTATCTGTAACCATGGTATACTGTGCTTATCTTTATGGATCCATTTGAGTAAATATTGTAATTGATTTGACAGGAAGTAATACAGAAAGTTTGGTGCTTCAAGGCCGCCCTGTGGTTTTGAGTTCTGTAATGTTGAAAGTGAGATCCTTGATTTTTTATTTTTCCAGTAGAACTGAGTTGTTAAAGAGTTTAATGTTTGAAACCAGTTGTCTGTGGGAGTAATGGGGAGTAATGAAAATAGGTAATTAATTTGTGGGAGGGTTTTCATTTTAACAGTTGCAATGCGTCCAGTGAGAGTAAGTGGTAACTTGGTCCATCGTTTAAAATCATCTTCTATGGTTTTCAGCAGAGGAGTATAGTTGAGGTTAAACAACTCTGACAGCCTGGAGGAAATATTAATGCCTAAATACTTAATATTACCAATGTGGAGTGGGAGTGAGGGATCTTGGGCTGCAGAATCCCAGGCATCCCCAGTCAGAGGTAGAATAGTGGATTTGTTCCAGTTTATTTTATAGTGTGAGATTTTAGAGAAATTGTTGATTATTTTGAATGTTTCTTGTAATGATGTGCAAGGGTTTTGTAGATGTAATAATAAATCGTCCGCATATAAGCTAAGTTTATGTTCTGAATTTGTGTATTGTATTCCTTTGATTTTATCATTCTGTCGTATGGCTATGGCAAGTGGTTCGATGAAAATTGCAAATAAAGATGGAGAGAGTGGACATCCTTGCCTGGTGCCCTGGTGGAGTGTGAAGCTTGGTGAGGTGATCCCATTTGTGCTAACTGTGGCCCTAGGTGAAGTGTACAGTGTTTTTATCCAGTGGATGAATGACTGTCCAAAACCAAATCTATGGAGGGTGGAGAATAAAAGGTCAAGTTTACTTTATCAAAGGCTTTTTCTGCGTCCAGTGATACAATAATGGTTTTGTTGTGTTTTTGCTGTGATGTGTTGATCAAATTAAAAAGTCTGCGAATGTTGTCTGAGGCATGCCTATTTTTAATGAAGCCTGTCTGGTCGGGATGGATTATGACTGGAGTGACTGTTTCCATTCTAGTTGCTAATGTTTTTGTGATAATTTTGAGGTCTGTATTGATTAGTGAGAGAGGACGATAGCTGGAGGGGTGTGTTGGGTCCTTATTGGGTTTTAACAGTAACGTTATTATAGCAGTGTTCATGTGGGGGGGTATAATGGAGGTAGTTTTTATTTCTGTAGTTACTCTGAAGAGTAGTGGTGATAATATGTTCCAGAAATGTTTGTAGAATTCTGCAGGAAATCCATCTGGTCCAGGTGATTTATTATTCGGCATTTTGAGCAAAGCTTTATGTAGTTCTTCGAGGCTGAGTGGTGAGTCTAAAAAATGGGCTAAATCAGATGGTATTGTTGGTAGGTTGAGATTATTTAAAAATGTGTCTATTTCTGTTTGACTGGGTTTGTTATTTGAAGAGTAGAGGTTGCTGTAAAATTTGTGAAATATATTATTGATTTCTTGTGGGTTATGTGTGACTGTACCTGTAGAATTTAGTATAGCCGGGATTATTACTTTTTCTTTTTTGTGTTGTAATAGATTAGCCAGATATTTACTTGATTTATTACTGTACTGAAAGTTTTCATATTTGAGTTGTTGAATGATGAATTGTGTTTTCTTGTGTATGATGCTTTCCAATTGAGTTTTAAGTTGAGCTAGTTCATTTTGTTTTGCTTCACAGGGATTGCTGGTTAGTTGGTGTGTAAGGTGTTTGATTTTTGTTTCTAAACTAGTTTCTAGTTCCTGTTGCTGTCGTTTCTTATATGATGAATATGAAATGATTATTCCTCTAATGACTGTCTTTCCTGTTTCCCATAAAAGTGATGGTGAGATCTCTGGAGAGTCATTCATCTTTAGAAAGGATGTCCACTCTCTCTGGATTAATGTGGTAAATTCTGGATCCTCTAAAAGTGACGTATTGAATCGCCACCTTGTGGGGGACTTGATGTGTGTTTGAGTTTTTATTGATAAGAAGACTGGAGCGTGATCACTGATTATGATGGGATGGATTGTGTTTTCTTGGATATGCTGGGTAATTGAGTTACTTACAAGAAATAAGTCGATTCTAGATGAAGACTGATGGTGGGAGGAAAAATATGAATATTGCCTAGCTGATGGGTTTTTCATTCTCCAACTATCGCCAAGTCCAAGTTCCTTCATGTATTGTTTGATTATTTCCGTTGAGTGCCAGTGTCTTGTGTTACCTGGTGTGCTAGAGCGGTCAGTTGTGGGATCAATGACGGTGTTGAAATCTCCGGCTATGATGATGTTTGCTGAATTATATAGTAAGGAGAAAAAGTTATGGAAAAAGGATGGGTCATCATTGTTAGGGCCGTAAATGTTTGCAAATGTGAATGTTGTATGATTAATAGATGCATTAACAATGATAAATCTTCCTTGTGGGTCAATGATGGATGAGTTATGGATGAATGGGATATTTTTATTGACTAGGATAGAAACACCTCTTTGTTTTGTGTTTAGCGTGGATGAGAATATTTTATCGAATTGTTTGAGTTTAATATATTGTAGTTCTGAGTTTGTAAGGTGGGTTTCTTGTATAAAACATATATCAGCCTTTAATTTTATGAGATGATTGATGATTTGGATTCTTTTAGTTTGTGTACGGAAGCCACGTACATTCCACGTAACCAGATTAAGTGTCTGCATTATTATGTGTTTGGTATATCTTGTCTTGAATAAGATGTAGAGAAGAAGTCAATAGGGAGGGGGAAGGGAGGGGGGCTGGTTGCTATAACTGCCACAAATTTTCGGTACATTAAACAGAGATGACTAAACACATAACTAGACATAACGGTGAGTAATGACATCAACATAACATGTAAGCAACACAAACACACATAAGAAGAGAGAGAATAAATAGAAGAGAGAGAGAGAGAGAGAGAGAAACAACAGTGAGGTAGATGTATAAGTCCTCTATAGGGCAAGCAGGCGGTTACTCTTTTTTTTTTTCCCTAGGAGCGATGTCGGGGATGAGTCTTACAGTTCGAAATGCAGGGTTGTTACAGTTATATGTATGAGTCTATTGCAAATTGTTCAGAAGAGCCATGGCGTGATTTTGGAGTTGCGAAATAATTGTCCGTCGATATAAAGTTTGTCCACTATGATCGATGCGCGTTTGTTGTTTCGTCTGTTTTCTTTGAGGATGGGATACAGTGCTTTCCGACGTTCGTTTATTTCATGTGGATATTGTTCGTTGAGTCCAAATGATGTTCCTTTGAGTTCCTTTCCTCTGCTTCTGACCAGTTCTTTTTGTTTGAAGTGTTCGAATTTTGCGATGATGGGTCGGGGTCCTTTGGATGATGGTTTACCTAAGCGGTGTACTCTGTGGAACGTAATGTTTTGAACAGTGTCGGGGGGGATTTTGAGTTGAGTTGTCATGAAGGTTTTGATGAGGCTTTCGGGGTTGTCGGGGGTTTGCTCGGAGATACCAGAAAAGATGAGGTTGTCACGCATGGAGCGGGTCTGTAAATCCAACATAGTTTCTTTCAGAGTCTTGTTTTCTTTGGAGATGGCGTGTATTTGTTCGTCGAGTGTTTTGACTGTTGTTTGTAAGTCCTCGTTTGATTTTTGTAGAGTAACGATGCTGTGGTGGGCGAACTCCAGGCTATTGCGTATATCTTTAATCTCTTCGTGTAGTGACACTAATAAGTCCAGTTTTTTGTTTATGCTTGCAAGGACACTGACCTCAATTTCAGTAGTTTGTAAATCGTCTGTGTCCGTAGAAGAGTCTGTCTTGCGCCTTTTGGAGCTGGGTTTGGCTGAGTCTGGGTCCATGTTGATCTGCCAGTTGTAGTAGTGGTCGATGAATGCTTCCAGGTCTGTTATGTCCTCCACTGTAGAGATGTTATGGTCCGGATAGGTGATGACAAATGATCGGAGAATGAAGTTTAAAACGGGAACAGTGTAAATCCTTTAGTATATCCTTTTAAAGTTCGCGCGTTCACTTTGTTTACTCAAACACTTGGCGCCGCCATGTTAGATCTCGTTGATTCTCCCCTCCGACTCTCGCGATGCTCGCGCTCACTCTGCCATCCGCTCGCGCTCACTCTGCCATCCTCCACATCCTCCACCCATTTTTACTTCTGACCCAAAGATTTCAAAACGCAGCTCTAAACAATACCTGAACTTGGAAGACAAAGAAATAATGTGTAACTCCAACGGTTAACAAAAAAAATCACATGAGAGTTTGAACTTATGATGAAATGAAATTGTATTGATTTTCATTACGAAGAGGAAACCCAGTGTGGGATATACAGCTGGCAGTAGCAGCTTAATAATGTGAATACACATCTGTGAGGTAGAGATTACACACAGGTGTGTCACAGGTGGTACTGGACAAAAAGAAGTATCTGTGTTGACCGAGTGGTAGTTTCAGGCTGCAGAAGGGTTGTTCATGACATGTAATGTGCATTAGAACATCACATGTGTCTAAAAATATAGCACAAAATCTGCGCAAACTGAAGACACAACCTGCTAGCACGCTATAACTATGAACAACAGCTGCAGTGATGACACATTACAGTTACATTACATGACAGTCCTCTAGGTTTTTTATTTTAGCATCCCTAGTGTATGGACAATAGTAGACTTCCACAAAGAAACTACACATCAAACCAAACATCACATACCAAAATGGTTTGGTGTGGATATATAGCATTAAACTGTTACATCCTTATCTTGAAGTGTTGTAAATACTATTGAACTGACCTAAAACTGATTAGTACTACTGTGTTAATAACAATCCAATCCAATCCAATCCAATCCAATCCAATCCACTGTATTTATATAGCACTTTTAAAGGAGTGATATTTTGCTTCTTTAAATGGAATTCTGAATTTTAAAATATTTCCCTTTGGTCTACATAAACCATAAATGCAATGCTTGGGTCTGAATTCTTCATTAATTCAACTCCACAGGTACATCTTCAACCCTATTTGTGAGTAATGACACCATAAAGGTTGTTTTGAGCGCTGGCCCTTTAAATGCACATGAGCCACATTAGGCCCCACCCCCTCCAGGTTGTTGGCTGTGCTGCTCTGTCCCGTTCAACCAACAACTGAACATTTTAGGTAATCGGCTTGAAGTTTGGACATATTTTCAGTATGGTCTACAACCACTGCTGCTAACAAACAATTATGTCGTACTCGGAGAAATGTTCGCTGGAAGTTTGGACCTTATATGTCCAAATGCTGTGACGTAACTAGTTATAAAATGTAAAAAATAAAGAAGGAATTGAAACAAGTTGTAGAAATCCACTCAATTTTTGCCAGAATGAATATAAAGATAGCTTTGCAGCACCTGGAGGGTTCAAATACACAAATAAATGTACCAAAGACTAATAAAAATGGGTTTAGCAAAATATGACACCTTTAAAAAACAAGAACGTTTCCAAAGTGCTTCACATAGAATTGTAAAAAACAATAAAACAACTAAAAGAAAATACGTGAAAAACAATAAATAAATATACAAAACTACAACAAACAAACACTTGACCATTCCTAACAAACTATGCAGAATAAACACAACACTGAGATGGAAACATGTTTCTCAATAGATTTTTTGTTCATTTCTCTTTACCGTTTGCAGTTCCTGGACTTGAGTTACCCCCTTATTGCTGACATTACTATCTTAACTCATAACAGAAATGTCACCTAATGTTATTTTCTGATCATTATACAGTATTGACCTCTAAACTGACACCTCTTTCACTGAGATTTATGCTTTGGAAAGTCAATTTTCTGGTTCCCCTATTCCCCAAACCAATTTCTCTTTCACAGCTATATCTTATTAGTCTCTCTCTCCTGGCTGGTTATAATTCATTCAGCAGCCGCTCCACCACCGCGACTGAAGAAAACTCAGAGAAACAGAATCATGAAGCCAGTTTTCCATCCAAAACAATCTGTGGTGTTCTGCAGAGCTTCACATTTTTTTCTTTTTCGCCGTGCATCCCAAAGTCTACCTGCTGTACTTCCTCTGCAGTACTTGGATTAAAACTCAAAGAAACCTAAAATTACACCCACTCAATTCTGAGGAATTACCACCGCCCACATTCTGGTTAGAAGTCTGTTTATTTAAAGGCTGAGACATAGGAAGCAAGCAATTCTATTCAAAACATGGATGTTTTTGTCATAATTAAACTATTTCAGCTGATATACACTAGAAAGCTGCAAAGGAAGAGCCTCAGACTTTAAAGTAGCTGCCTTTTTAATTCAATGTTTGCACTGTGTGTAAATTAAATTCTATTAATACAAAGAACTGCTTTGATTCCTTAATTCACTTTTTCAATTAATGTCAAGTCATCTCTAAAACTCCAGACCTCAAACCGTTGCGATCAACAAAAATTTAAATACAAATTTAATCAAGTCTGAATTTAATAAAGTTTTTTGACTTTTCATTGAAAGGTTTTTGCTGTGCTGTGTTTCCATATTGACTGCATATCTGAGTGCACAGAGCTGCAGTCTGGCTCTGACATGAGGACCGCCGCAGAGTGCAAACCGGTCTGCTGTCCAATTTGTCCACAGTCTAAACTGGCTGGTAAACTGGTGAATGGAGCCAAATGGGAATCACCTTGGTGCAAAGGCTCCATGCCAAGACTGGGATCAAACGGTTCTGGTAATGAACTACTACATACGACTGGGTTACAGTTTATGTTCCAGAGAATCTGTTTCAAGCAGCGCCATAAGTGCTAGAGCTGCTTCAATAGACACCTGATTTTTACTTAAGCTGCAACTAATATTTTTTTTATCTGCTGATCATTATGGAGATTAATCAGTTACTTCCCTCAGCCCATGCTCTACATATTACCACTAAGTCTTTGAATCAGTTCATTTGTAAAGTTCCCTGGTTTGATTTGATTTCCATTTAAAAGAGAATAAATATATCATTTGGGCTTAGTATATTACAGTTATAATACCAATTTAACACAGACATGAAACAGATTCTCAGATAGATAATTGTGTATATTGCAGAAGGAATCATCTAACTTGGTGCATTACTAAAATATTAGTTTTTACAATAACAAGCACTAAAAATTAATGCTTTCTCTAGTGCACAGGTGATGAATAGGGTTAAAACTAAAGCTTGACATAATTATGGTTAATAACAATAATAAAATCAAAGCAGCTATTGACACTTAGGGCTGGGTAAAAAAATCAATTTAATCGATCTTAGATCGATCTCATTTTAATTTTGCGTAATCGATTAATAGTGGATGAGATCGATTTTTCAGAGCAGGACCAGGAGTACGCGAAACCGCAGGTGGCTCCGTCTTGTGAACCCCTGGGAAAGACTTGGTCTCATTCGCGAAAAAGATGCAGTGGGGAAACCCCTTCCACTGGAGGTCCTCCGGCCTCAATCTCGAACCCACAGTGTGAAGGAACTGGCCACCCAGCGAGTTGCGGAAGCCGGTTGTTCTTGGAATAATAACTTGGATCCATACTATCACCTATGGCTGAGTATGGAGTTAGAGGAATAGTAAAGTGACAATGTCCGACCGGAACGCTGCCCCCCTGCTCCCCAACCAACACTCACGGGGTGTGTGCACCCCCCAGCCCCGCTCCGCTCTGACCAACAATCACGGATCGCACCCCCCACCCCCAGTGAGTAGAAGTCTTCAGCCGTAAAACAGAATAAAGATGACAAAGTCCGTTCTGATCCACTGTAGAAACATGGCAATGTTTGTGTCCTGTTCATTATTTTAGAGCACATTCAGCAATGTACTGCTGAAATGTCATATTTATTTCCTTTCTAATATCAATATTGACACTAGTATTGATGTGTTGCATGACTGTGGTACTCAAATAATCAGGTTACAACTCAAAATTGTACTTTTGTATCACTAGATTACTCTGAATCAAATCAATTAATATTGAATCAAATCAATATTGAATCCAATTGAATCGAATCATGATTAATCGATTCAGAACCTTATGAATCGAAATCTAATCGATTATGGAAATTGGCCATGATACCCAGCCCTATTGACACAGTACTGTGGCGCAAAATCTTGGTTTGTCTATTATCACAGAGCCAATCAGTGTCCTTGTTATATCATATCTAGACTGATAACTTACATCCCAAAAAAAGTACCAAGGCAATCATATGGCGAATAGGTCAACCTGAGATACCTCCGATATTTAGCTCACTATGTAACATATGGGACTGCAATGCGGAAGACTCGGGTTCAATTCCCAGTTGGAGTAGCATTTCATTTTTTCTTTTTTTTTTCTAAAGGTTTTCGAAGGGGGGGGGGGGGGGGGGGGGGGGTTAGGTAGGTAGGTAAATCCAACACTGATATAAATAAGCCACTGGGACAATGCTCAGAGTGCAGAATTCCACAGGATCACAGCACTCAACTGACACAGAACTGAGAAGTCACACAGCACACTACTGCATCGAACATGTAGCTCCACCCACCTTCTCCAGCCTCCAGAACAAAGAACACTATAAAACAACATATAGAGTATTTAGAACAATAATTCCTATTGTATACTATATGCTATGACCAATTTGTCGTTTCTTTCATCAATTGCCACAGTACTGTAGTAGCAAAATGCACAAAAGAATGCACAGAAGTATATGCTATATATGACCACAGCACTGTGGCAACAAGAGTACAAATGCTAACATTTGATTTGTCTGTGACAATGGACAAACCGATATTTTGTGCCACAGCACTGTGACAGTAGCCATTGCCTAATAAAATATATATATACCTCAGGATTTTCAGACCCATCACAAGTTTTTAAATTTCCTTTTTTGCTTGAATGACAATCCAGAAATACAGTTAATTAGTAGATGTGACTAAAGTTTAAGGAGTTTCACAGCTTTTTAAACTGATTTCATCGATCACAAACTTTGCAAAAGAAATTCAGACCATACAAAAACAGCTGTTGCCTTTTGCCAAATGTTATTTCAGCCAACTCCTCTACCAGCACATAGCAGAAATCCTGAAACTACATACCATGGTCTGGTTGGGAGGTTCTCCCTCCATTTGGCCTCCCTCCAGGCTGAACAAGGTCCTGACTAATGGGTCTTTAAAGCCAGTGCAGTTTAACTGTGTGAGCCGCTGTGCTATTGAAAGACCACCCCATCAAACACAGAGGGAAAGGCAGGAGATGAAGAGTGGGAGCGAAGAAAACTGGGACAAACGTGTGAAACAGAGAGAGGCCGTGGAAGATGAAGACGTAAGATTTATAGAGTGCTGAAAAGAGATGTGCTGAAACTCGCTGCCATAAATTAGGTGGTACATTCAGACTCTAAGAATATTTACTGACTACATTTTGATACATTACATGAGCGTCAGTGGTGCAAAGATTAAAGTTTGTTCCCAAAGGGGGCATCAATTTTACAGCAATGACATTTTCAGATTACTCTTACTACCCAGACACAAAAATGAAAATCAGAAAAACATGCACATTAGTCGGAGCTTTCAACTGCTACATGCAGGAGAAGGTGAAGCTAACAATGTATTTCAGCTTCTCACTAATGTATTTCGACTCACTAATGGTATAGTTAATAATGTTACAAGTATTTCCATGTGTTTTACTCCAATCCTGTTATCAAAGCTATTTGTATTGTAGCTGCAGAAGCATTTCAGACATGATTCAGTATCAAATCCTATTAGTACCTGACATTTATTTTGTGTTTTTCATTAATAACAGGATATGAAGAGACATTTACTTGCAAAATTTGTTGAAAATGTGCACTAGGATTATTAGCCTTCACATGTATTCATTCAGATCTTTTGACTTCTGAATGAAAAGGCCCTGAAGTATGCGAGTCACAGCTTTTATAAGAGCAGGCCTTTAAAACTGGACACACTGGGTTATCCTTTACAAATGATGCCATCCCACAATTCTGACACATAATCCAGTCATGAAAACAAAACCATCACTATATTCAGAGCAGCTTGGTGTCACCACAGCAGACCCACGTCAGTTACATCTGTCACATCATTACATAGCCTAGAATGAGTGCACTGGGGACACACACAAGTCATCTTTTCTCAAACAAAGTGTTTGGAAAAAGGATGGAACGGATGGATTGTGTTTGCTATTTGACCGCAACCACAGGCAAAACATTTGTGCAAAAACGATGCTCTCTATTACTTTCCTATGTCACTATGAATGGATTTTCTTCAGCTGTGGTCTGTGGTATCATACAGTAGTTAAGTACAGTTTAGCATTTGCACACATCTAGGCATGTCAAAAATAATACATAATCACCTCTTTATAACTGATTGAGCTAAATGCTACCTGTGATAAATGTAACCATGAACCTGTAAAAACCAGAGTTTGTACACATTTTTTAAGGTCAATTTCAAGCACTTTTAAGGGTAATTTTCAAGTTTTTCCAGCACAGCACCTTATCCCTGGGGTAAAATACATATCTACAGGAATACATATACTCATGATTATTTTTTTCAAAATTATCACAATGATTTACATTGTATTATGCTATTAACATCTAAAATGATGTTTCATAAGAGCAAAAAGTTTAGAAATTAAAGGAGAACACAAAGTTTTATCCAAAAAAAGGGAAGCCACTTGGCGTTCTTCAGACATACTCGCACCGAGCCAAAGATTAAGATAAAAATGCACTTGGAGTCAACCTGAGAACACCTGGTAATTTTCTTTTTTGACATAAAGTTTCATTTTTCAAAATGCATCACCTCTCTGTGCGTACCTTTAGCTTGCCATCTAACCTGGCAGAGTTAATATTAAAATAAATAAATAAATCACATCAGAGTTATAATTGTCAGCACTTTCAAGCACTTAAACTAAAATTCAAGCACTTTCCAAACCTTCCAAACTCAACACTGAAATTCAAGCATTTTCACGCATTTCAAGCACCCGTACAAACCCTGAAAAACATCTGGGTGTGTAAACTATACTATAAATTAACAGAAAAGGAGAATTCAATTATTAATAAAGATTAGTTCTAACACAACATACTGTCAAAAAAAAACATCATTGTCTTGGCATTCTTAATCATACTGAGTTGCAAATATAAATAAATTGCTACCCCCTGTTATTGGTATGACAGATGTGTTTTAGTTTGTGACTAGAGCACTTCTACAAACAGGTTATGTCTGTATCTAAAGCACAGGAGTAAATATCATACTGTATATGGGATGGCTACAGAAAATGCTGGAGTCCTTCAAGGGGAAGTGAAGAAGAAGAGGAAGGTACACTTACTGCCTGGGCCTTGGTCATCCTGGTCATCCGGGAAAAGATCATCCAGGGTCTCTTTACTGGAGTCAGAGTCCTTTTCCTCCTGAGATGAAGAAACAGAGGAGGAAAGAGAGACAGGAGACGAGAGGAGGGAAAAATAAACATAAGGACAGAAAGAAAAGTGGGATTAGAAATGACCCGTCTGAAACTCACAGAGGATGAAGATAACAAAGAACTTTTTATCTGCTGAGGCAGTTCTTCAGCTGCCTGAATCCAGTCAAGCATATTTCTGAGTCCTCAAAATACATGAGATTGTTTCAAGTGATAGCTTACATTTTGCTCTGCTGAACAGTGACTTAAAGGCCAAGAATAGCAGGAGTCAGTGGGGAGAGAAGGCACAGATAGAAATAAGATTCATCTACATAATGAGACTGAATCCTGTAGGAAATGCAGTGCCACATCCTTTTCCTCTTTAAAATTCTGACATTTACTGGCTGACAGTGAAAGATGAGAAGAGAAAAAATGCATTATTGGGAAGCTTTTTAAGACTATATATTTTTGACCACTTCAAGATATGCAAATGTGGCTAAAAAATGCACATTTAACTACACTTAACAACAACCACAGTGACAGTGTTTTCCAGCTGTAAGCATATTTCCAAGTTGATTCAGCTAAGTATAATACTTTCATACTTTTAATACTGACACAGCTGTTTAATGGTATTGATTTGTGGCCTAAACTGCCAGCTCTGTTGTAATGCTCTCCTGCTCAGTCCTTACCAGTGTTAAATCTTTTATGAATTCATCAAATCTTCATAGGTTCTTCGCTTCTACTCTAATCTCATTAAAGATGATTTAGAGCAGATGAATCAACCACGTCTTTTTATCCTAAGATGTTTAGTTAAATCAATCAATCAATCAATCAACCTTTATTTATAAAGCGCTTTTCATGCACAGATGCAACACAAAGTGCTTTACAGAATTAAAAACAATTACACAATAAAAACAGAAAAACATTTACAAAGAAAACCCCTCCCTCCCACCCTCCATACTAGACACGCACACACACACACACACACACACACACACACACACGCCAACACACTTACACACGCACACACACGCACACAACAGGGAGACATGGCATGGCACTGAGGATCAAGGAAACGCCACCTCTGGGGCCGTCCACACTGGGAGGAGCCGCAGGCCGTGCCATCGGGGGGACCAGCACCCAGGCCCCCCGACTCCGACAGACAGGTGGACCCCCACATCGAAGGGAGGACCCCCAGCCAGCCGGGCCAAAGGGACCCAAGGACAGTACCCCCACTAGCAGACCAGACACAGCTCCCAGTGTGGAGGACCCCCCTGAGGAAACACTGGTGTTAAAAGCTAAAGACTAAAAGCATAACATAGGACTAAGAGAATAAATAAAATAAATACAGTACCAAGAGTAAAATACGTAAGATTATAAATAAAATAGAATAGATAAAGTATCAGTGATAAATAAAACAAAATAAGAACAAGAAGAGTTTAAAAAATTAGTTAAAAGCCTGATTAAAAAGGTGTGTCTTTAATCTTCTTTTAAAAATAACAACAGTCTCTGCAGTCCTGAGGCTCTCCGGCAGGCTGTTCCACAGGTGGGGGCCATAGTGGCTAAATGCTGCCTCACCGTGGGTTTTTGTTCTGGGTTTTGGTATGGTTAAAAGGCCAGTGCCGGAGGACCTCAGGGTCCTGTTAACTACATGTTAACTACAAGGATAAAAGCCCACTTTGAAGGAGACCTGAGGACTCACAGAGGGAGACAGGTCCTCGTCGTACTTCTTCAACTGGTTCATGAACTCCAGGTGCTTCTTCTCCTCCTCCAGCTGGGCCACACTTTGCTCGCTCTTCTGCAGTTTCTGCTGAGTCCCGGCCAGCTCGTCCCTCAACCACTGGTTCTCCTGGCAGAGCCGGCGGACCTGAGCGCGCAGCTTCTGCTTCTCTGATTCCACGGAGCTCAGGTGGCTCGACAGCGCCATCATCACCTGGGCAACAACACAAAAAAGTTCTTCATCAAGGATCACTTTGTTTGGATGTTGAAAAACTCTACGAAGGCGGGATAATTGTGAAAAATATTGCAAATTGAGTCTACTTGCTTGGTTATTAAGTAAAATGCACAGATCGTTTTGTCATGTATGTCTTCCCAACATAAACTGGTGAAATATGTGTTAGTGAATCCAAAATATCACTAGACACACTGAACATTTTGCAATTATAATGTAACTAGCGCGATGACCCGTGGGGAACCATGGGTTTTAGATCCTGGACTTCATCATTGTCAGTTCCAAGGGTGGAATGTGAAAAGGGGGGGTGTTTTTAAAATCCACATCCCAACCCTGAGGGGCAACATCCTGGTCCCCCAGCATGGACATTTGTTGTGTATTCACACATGCTGTACCGCATTTGTCCAACAGTCACCACCAAAGCGTTCATGTGATTCTGGGCATAGCAACATGCTTGTAAGACTATTGTATTCCAAAATTACAAATATCTCCCAAAATATTGGACCTATTAACTTGCCGTTTTTGCTAGTCTCATCTTTGACCAAAAATACATAAATATGTCAAACTGCAGCCGTCAGCTCTTTCCGGATTTTATGTGAATCCTGAGACACACAGACACACACACACAAACACACAGAGTCCACTTCCCTTTTAATATATAAGATTGAACATTTTGCTTGTGATTCTAATGGTAGCACAAAGCAGCTCTATATTACTATAGTACAAAAGTAGTTCCAATTTACACATTATGCAACCTTGTACTTTTACTAGACCTTTACACCACACAGTGGATATTAGAATAGGCTTATAAGGTGCTGGTTAAAGTTAAAACCAGTGGTGTTTGATTATTTTGTCTTCTGACTACTGAAAAAAAGACAGTACTATACATGAATGTAATGTACTATTAGCGGTGACAGAGTCAGTGGTAGGATAATGTGCAGAGTACTAAATCTGACAAGGCGTGGACCATAACTCCTACCTGGGCTAAAAATGTGCACACTAATTTCACTGTGGGGTACTTTGGATAAAAGCATCCCCCTAATGGCATGTGGTTTAAGGTGAAAAGATGAGAGGGGTGTAATTATGCAAACAGCCCGAGGCATCAGGGCATTAGAATATCAGAGGAAGAGGAATGTGAAGGAAAATAGTAATCATAAAATACTACAACTGCAAGTGATCCAGGAAGTCAGGGGTGGGTATTGGGGTGGGTATTAGAGTGTGCCTGGTGGATGTGGAGTGTATTCCATATTTATTAGTCAAAGCCTGCCAAGAGATGGAAATGAGGGTATAAAGCTCTAACTCTGACTCATCCTGACTCATACACTAGTGTTTGCCAACTGAGCGATGACACAACTGAAAGCTTTAAACTTTCTCTGAAAATCTGCATTTGTTAAATGTTTTATGCCTGCACTAAAAAAAAAAAAAAAAAAACTTCTCTTTTGTGTTGTCTTTCTTCAGGGTATTTTGTGAGAAATCCTCTTCCCTCCAGGGTCTGGTATGTATGAGGATGAAAGATTCAGAACCCTCAGTTCAAACAGAGGAGAAGCCCTAAGTAACATCATAAACCACAGCACATTACACTTTTATATGCACCTTTCCCACCTCTTTGGATGTGGTGAATCTGTGAAATCAAATAGGGTGTCAATGACAAGTAGTAACAAAAATGATTTACTGGAGGACACCTGTGCTCTCAGATTTCCAACATGTAATTTTAACAGGATAAAGGCTGAAGGCTTCCAGCTAACAACCACTGTGTGTCATCCTAAGTTTGTCACTGGTCCAATGCAAATGCTCAAAGTCTCCAGGAAAAATTTAAAGCTAAAAAAACCATCTCCATAGCTATGTTTCTAAACATGACTAGGCCAATATTTTATAGCTGTTGTTTACTTACACCATAATAACCTCTATACTCATACACAAATGTGTAATAACACATTTCATTTAATGGCGTGTTAACGTTGTCATACTGTTACTTCTGTTACTTGCAGTCATTTCATTAGATTGAAATAACATCATCTCTGTGTTGCATAGAAAACTAGAAAAGCACTCGTAGAGTGCAGACCTACACCAAGTCAGATCAGTGCCCCCCCCCAATCACCACCAAAATTTAATCATTTGTTCCTTGTGCCAGTATCAACATTTCCTGAAATTTTCATCCAAATCTGTCCAAAACTTTTCGAGTTATCGTGCATGGACAAACAGACAGACAAACCAACGACAGCAAAAACATAACTTCCTTGGCGGAGGTAATTACTAAAGCACTAAACAAATCTAAAAACATGGCAGAAAACGCCTGATATAGCCTGATTTGTGTATTCAGTAGAATCAGCAGAGTCTTAAATATGTACCTGTGCCTCACTCAGACCAAGCTCCAACATCTCCAGGGACTTGCGGATCATGTGGGACTTCTCCTCCACCAGGACGCCCTCCTCGTCCTGCTTCAGACAGCGCAGCGTTCCCAGCAGGCCCTCCAGAATGGAGTGGTGCTCCTGCTTCAGGGCCTCCAGCCCCTGGATCACCTGCTTGGTCCGGCAGATGATCTCATCCTGGGACAGCTTCTCCCCAGGGTCCTCCTCCTCCTTCACACACACCATGGTGGACATGTCCTCACGCATCCTGTTTGGACGGCAAGAGAAGGACAGAAGGGTCAATGGGAGAACAATGTGCTAAGTGAAAACTGCATCAGTTCATTTTAATCTGCAGCATGTGTCCTCAGACTTCGCTGGGCTAATAAAAACAAAAACAAGCATTTCGGTGTAGCTTCTTATCAACTGAAGTCTGTGCACTTCAAACACAGAAGTCTTATGACTTATGTTTGTTTGATCCTCAGAGAACAACAATCATCAGCAACAAATAATGGAGGAGGTAATGACGCAAAACCTGGCTTCATTTCACAAAGAGAAATGACTACAATATCACTTGTAATGATGAAACCTCCAGGAAAGGCATGTGTTTGATGCACGAGTCTTGCTGTTTCTCAACTCAGCAGCATGTGTATTACTGAGGGGAAATATGGTCTAATAATACAAAGCACACCAAAATATAAATAATTCCTGTGTAACTATCCTCTCTTTTCATCTATTTCAGATGATGACAGAGTTGCCCATCAGCTCCCTTGTAGCAAAGAATTTTTCACACTAGATCGCCCAGGAGGGAAAACGATGAAAGAAGAAAGGCTGAATGAGTCTCACTGTGCAGTCGCAAAAGATTTTCATGAATGTTTTACACTCATTCTCAGTAGAGGAATAAGGAACTGGGAGGTTACTTTATTTCCTAGAGGTCAGCTGATGTACAGCTGAAGGCAGATATAGACTATAGGATTTCCTCTGGATAGTGCAGAGTGGGAAAACAGGTCATCTGGTATGTCGGTTTAGCAATACTATAGACTCGCTGAAACCAGACCTGGCATGCATCAACAAGCAGAATATTACGATTATGTTTTCAATTACCAGATGCTACACAGCGCAGTGTGAAGAGTATTGAGAGGGGACTCCTATCGACTTTGTAAAAAAAATAAAATGAATTACCCACAACCCACAACTTACTCTCTTTGAGACACTACAAACATAATATATGCAAGGCCAAGGTCTCGCAGTCCAAATTTTGTTTTTAAAAGGTGGCAAGTGTTTTGGTATATTTATTTTTTTGTACATTTAGTTTTTATTAACACAATGCAGTGCAGAAAATACCAACTGATTGCTTCATATGTCATACTAATTTTGGGACAAAGCACACCTTCTTGTAATCAAAGCTTTCATTATACATAAAGAAACTGAAGTGTTATACGGGGTGTCCACATAGTCTCTTTACAATTTAAAAAATGTATTACAAATGCAATTGATGAGATATGTTAATCAGATTTGTTCTATGTACTCAGTGGTTATCAAAGTTTGTATACACATTGGGGGATCATGTCCAATCAAATCATTGGTCCATTTGCAGAAATCAGTTACTGCAAATGTTGACCTTGACCTTTAGACTGAATATGTGTCACTACAACTGGATGACCTTCAACCAACCATCATTTCCCAGGTAGATGGTGCACCACCACATTGGGGACTGCATGTTGGTGGGTTCCTAAATCCAACATTTCCAGACCAGTGGATTGGAAGGGTTGGCCCAATTCCCTGGACACCTCGTTCACCAGATATCACTCCCCTGGATTTCTTTCTATGGGGTTATGTTAAAGATATCGTGTATCGAACAAAGACACAGGACATCAACCACCTGAAGGAAAAGCTCACTGATGCCATTGACACCACTGATGAGGCTATGCTACAGCCAACATGGCAAGAAATCCAGTACCATATGGATGTGCTTCGTACAACTAATGGTGTCCATATAGAGGTGGATTAAATGAGGCAAAAAAACTTCAACATCTACTTTTCATTTTGTAATAATTTCCACAGAATTGTATATTCGTTTGCTTTTGTAATAAATTTGTAAATTGTAAAGACATTTTTTGGACAACCTGTACATTCTGTGTACCGCTGACAGATCTAGCCACAATAAAAAATAATACACATTAGAGGTCCAAATTGGTAAAATAAATACAGCAGACAGTGACATACAGTGAATAAAAACTGATGCCGATTTTTGGTCATAACCTCCAGCACTAATATAGTGTTTAATATAGTGTGGTGAGATTGGGGCTATAATGACATCAGAACTGTCAAGCTGCACATTGAGTATTCTAATCAGCTTAATATTTCATTCACATAATCTATAAGGAGATGAGAACGACGCTAAACCCAGAGTGTAAAGCTTCACAGAGAGAAAGAGGGTGACAAAAACACCTGAGTCACACACAGGAGAAGGGAGCGTCATTTCATTATAAATACATGACTTGATCATTAATCTTTCCTTCTGTCAACATGTCATTAAAGGAACATCGATGTAAAATTTTCTGGTAGATCCTTGCAAATTATTCACTTCCTTTTTCAATCAATACTGAGCTCAAAGCAACAAATTACATTCAGTTAAAGGAAAGGTTAGACCAATCTGTCTGTGACTGATCTTTTTAGGACTGGTGAATTAAATAGAAATGTTCCATCCACGTCTACACTCAAGGTGCCTTTGAGCGAAGTATTGAACCACCTGCTTCACTCTTCAGTTCACTGTGCAGCCGGAAAAACTAAGTAAACACAGGTCACATGTAATATACCTTTAAAACACCGCTACTCAGTGTATTAGCTGTATATCAGCTGTGGAGATGTTTTAACCAAAATAAAGATGTGAAACCTGCTGATGGGTTTTATTGATTCATCCTACTTATAATGAACTGTCTAGGTGATGTTTGCATACTGAGGTGGGTCATGCAGTTACTGAAAAGATGCAGCTGTACATATCATGGATTGTACTCTGATTTTTAATGCACTTTATAAATAAAAAAAAAAGTGCAGATTTGAACAGTTGCTTGAACTGATGAAAACCATGTGCAACAGTAATATAGAAAACAGAGGATTTTACATGTTCCGATGCACTGAGAGATTTACATTTTTTACTACAAATGGTTCCAAATATAGGCTATCTGAATCCATGATTGCTAATAATCAATCTTGAAAATAAACATTTCAGTCAAGTCCTCTTTCGTTACTGAAGGAAAAACAAGGATTTTAGATTACATGATAAAAAGATGACATTATTCTGAATGAATCCGGATTGTATATATAATTAGACTTTTATATTTATTTTTGAATTTCCCTTGAGATTAATAAAGTATCTTTCTCTCTCTCTCTCTCTCTCTCTATCTATCTATCTATCTATCTATCTATCCATCTATCTATTTATTTATTCAAAGTCGAATTTATCAACTTTACTTGGATTTGTTTTTATTTATTTGAATGTTACAAAACCAAAAACAAATAGTGTTGTAAAAAAAACCTCAACCTCAAATTTGCATAAATACTAATGGTATATTCTGACATGCACATGCTGCACAATTATTGCATATAAGTAGATACCTCTGTTTTTATGTGGATATCATTTACATGTATAGAGTTCTTATTCTACTTTTTCTTTTACATTTCTGTATTTATCTAGAGAGACAACTGCCTGCAAAGAATTCCTTGTATGTCTTTACAAACTTGTAAAATATTAACTGTGTACTTAACTTGGAGAGTAAACACTGGCCTTTAAACACTCATTACCACAACTGCCTACTAATGAGATTTTTTATACAGCAATGAGAATTCCACATAAAATTGCAAAAACCCAAAATATCTAATAAATGTTAGCTATTAGAATTATTATTCAAACAAATAGTTGGTGCAGGTTAATTGCCGTTGTCCTTCACACTCTGCCCATGAGCTCCATCTCACTCCATCCTGACTTTCTTTGCTTTGTATTTATTACACAGTTAAGAGGATTAAGACTGAGCGCTTCGGCAGCACTTGTAGTGAGCTGCCTAATAAATCTCTGCAAGCACCAAACTGAAAACCGGAAACACTCCACTGAGCTGACTAATCACAGAAACATTGAAGCTATGTTTAACTGCACATTTTCCTACAGAGAATAAATAACCTCTGGATATGAACAGCCTGATGTTAGTCTTATCCTCGGCGCTGCATTAACATAACCTTCAGGTTTAAAGCAGTGTGCCCACCTCTGTATAGGCTGCTCTGGTGCCAAGTGAGGAGAGCAGACGTGTCCTGAACTGCCTCAGATTTCACATTTCAGTTCAAGTGTGGGCAGAAAACAAAAGCTGAGCAGTTTCTCTGAGCAGGCGAGGCAGACAGAGGAACAGCTACAGCCCTGATCGCTCCATGTGACTCAGCAACCAGCCGGCAGCCTATCAGCTGACGGCAGAGCAGGAAGCCGACTGCAGCACGAGATGGAGAACAGCAGCAGCTCCAGGTGACAAGAACTGACAGCAAATGGGGATTCTACATGGACGGAACGACATTTTTACTGATCTGTCCAACTATATTTTTTACAAATGGCATTAAAACTGTATTATTGGAAAATGCTGAAATAACAAATAAAAGAATGTGGGATGAGGAATCTATGAATGATTAACTCCATTACTGATCAACGTGGTCATCATCTGATAATGATTTTACTTGTTGACTTGGATCAATCTATCACCTCATACACTTATGACTCGCTGATTCACATCCTGGTTATTACAAATTTCCGCAGTGCATTTGGAAGGGCCATAACTTGGGTTAACTACTTGGCTGAACTTCAACAACTTAAAATTGTTAAATAATAATGGATGAAGCTGTTCCTGATCACACTTCATTTAGAAAATAACAGAACGGGGACATGAGTTTAGGCTAAAACTCTACACTTTAATTTTACATCCAAACATAACAAAAACATCTGCAGTTACCTTAAATATATAACACAAGATCTTACATGTATTTAAGCAGCCTAAAAAATCCTGCACCACACTTCCGACTATATTTTCTACATAATATATTTTTAAAAAAAGATAAAATCAATCGCTGGTTCTCTGGTACAACAGAGAACATGACATTAGATTTTTGTTGTAAATTAGCTTGAGAAATGACTTCCTCCTAATGCAGCAGTAACAATACAAAATGCATCTTCTCAAACTCTACATCTGTATGAAGAAAACTCTCACTACCTTAACACCATCCATGGTTAACGGCTTATAACAAACTGCTTAGACTCAGGACATGAGTAATTTATGAAGTCCCACAGAAAACGCATGACTGTACATATCCAACATGCAGCCTTTTATTGTGGGAACTGAGGAAAAACATCCCACTACCATTACAAGTTGTGTCAGAATAAAATCTGCTCTTACGCTACATCACCTAAGCCAATGGGCCTTGAAAAAGCCATTCAAACTTGTATGGCAATCGATCAAAATCATTGTTTTATACTCTATCAAAGCAGATTGAAGTCAGCTCCGAACTAGAAACACCCCCAACTATAAAGAAACACTCAAACTTCTATCACTGCATTGTAATACAGAAGTGAAAGTGGTAGTGAAAGCCCTTGTTCCTGTTCTGATCTAACAATCGTTTATTTCTGGCATCAGATGAATCTCAAAGCACAAAGCGCCACAGGGAACGATGCAGAAAACTACCTCTGATGTTAACTTTTGAAATGTAAATAGCTGAGCGCCTGGGGAAGCTGCAGCGTTTCATATGAGCAGGTTAAAGAAGTGATATGAGGCTCAAAGAAAAAGAAGTGCTGAGACGAATAAAAACAACTGGGTTGAGGAGGGGTTGGAGGTGGTTAAGACCAGCAAAGAGGAGGAAGGGTCAAAGGACTGTTCTGCTTTTCATGGATGAGGATGAAGCAGCAGGAAGAGCAACTCAGTGAAGAAGAAACTGAGTCAGCGATGTGTGTGCTGATACTCATTGACTGTAAGAGCCATGATTCACAACCACAGAGTGCACAAAAGCAGAGAAAGTCTGAAAAACCCGATGCACTACAACACAATAAGGTGAATTCACTGGACAAATTTCAGCCCAAACTCATCTGCAACATATTTATATGACAGCTCATTTGACTGGTATAGGTCTGTCTCTTAAATTCACTGTTGGTGTACATAATCTAGGACTGTTTTGCACTGTATGTGAGCATCCACATCGACCATTAAACCATCACTTATGTATCATATGATGACAGTAGCTGTCACACCCAGAGTGTACGTAAAGGGTTAAGGCACCCGGCAGTCATGAGTTGTGACATTACATGACTGAAACACAGAAAAACAGAATACTGACTGGTATTAACCTTGGGGCTTTTAATAACATTTAATAATGTTGATCATCACTGTATCAATGATCCAATAGAACCGTTAAGCCTAATATACAACTCTGCTAACTGGATAGATGACTTTGTGTGTCTCTGTGTCTTGCCTAATGAGACCTACAACATACATGTAAACAAAGCAACAGCAACAGCAGCCGAGCTAACAGCAACATGATGGACATAAAACCTAAACAGTTTGAGAAATTGGCAAAACCTGGCTAAGGTAAAAGTCACAGAAAACACCAGCTTAAAAATGACAATTTGAGCTGCAGATCCACAACATGACCTGCCAAGGAACAAGTGATTATCCATACCTGTCATCCTGTCAAGACAAATGGCTGGTTATGTCTGTTAATAAATTTGAGAAGTATATGTCAGGGTAGAGACTGCGATCTGGTAGGATCGGCGATTCTACCAGTAGAGACTCCGATCGTAGTCTCTACCAGTAGAAACTCTGATCAGAGTCTCTACTGGTAGAAACTCCAATCCGAACCCTAACCCTAACCCCTAACCCTTCTACTGGCAGGATCGGAGTTTCTACCAGTAGAGACTCTGATCGGAGTTTCTACTGGTAGAGACTACGATCGGAGTCTCTACTGGTAGAATCGCCGATCCTACCAGATCGCAGTCTCTACCCTTACATATACAATGGGAAGTCATTTTTTTCAATCTTTAGCTACTGTTCACTGCTTATTACTTTTAATTAACTTTTAACTTTTTATTATTATTATTTATTTATTTTTGCCAGAGACCATGTACAAATTACACAGAAATGCTAACATTCAGTGCACTGTCCCAGTTAGTTGAAGGATAATTTTCTTCTGCAGTCACCTTGCAGGTCAGGATGAAAATGCCACAAATAACTGAAATAATTGGACAAAAATAAATACATAAAGCCAATAAACTCCATCTAAATAAACCAAACACAAGAACATAACTGCCTAGTTTGCTGTTACTCTATGTGTCACTTCCTAAAATGAGTCGCTGGCTCACTTCTAGTAAGGCCTCACATGACAAGAGTACCAATGATGCTCTACTTCCATGACTGAGCCTTGAGCCAGATATTAAATTTATCATTTGAATCCCAGCAGTAGTTTAAGATGCCCTGATCCACAGAGACAGCAGAGGCACCGCTCCTCACTGCAAAACGCCAAAGGCTGACAGATAGGGAGGGTGTATATTAGATTTATTCCTCATAAAAATACAGTAAAATAGATCACTAAAACCTCCTCAGAATCCCATTTAACTTTTAACATAGCAAACTTTTCTAAAACTGAACTGGCATCAGTATTTTCCCTGTATTAGACAACAGCTTGAACCAGAGCCACTGATGAAATATCCCTTCAGCGTATTGTAAATGACTTGCATGTCTTCAGCACTACTTAACCATGCAGTCATGATCCCACCATTAACATCAATTAAGAAAATCTGTCAAAACATGAGCATTTTTACACAAAACAGGAAAGAAAATAACTACTGATTTTATTCCACTGCAGCACCATTAACTAAATCAAATATAATTCAAAATCTAAAATAATCATCTATTTTACAGGGACTTGGGCAGCACTTTGACAGCCAACATTAACTCTGGAATTAAATTATGAGATTTGGATCAGTAACAACATAAGCAACGGCAGAATAGACATGATTTAGCGTACATTTTAATTCAGTTAGATCTTAATATGTTTAGTTACATGACCTAAAGATACATTATAAAATGAATTCTAGGTTTGTAAGAGTCAAAAGCCTAAACATATTGAAATTACTGTCTAAATATATTTTTGAGAGATTATAAGTATGAATGAAGTTTGCTAAAACCGATATCATTATCTATTCTGCTTATCATCTGATTATTTTTCTCCCATTCCCTGACTGATGGACTTTCTCAGTAAAAAAAAAGAAGCAGATTTATACAGGTTCTTTAATGAAAGCTCATTTCATAATAATTCAGCTGCTTAGATGCATAAGTTTGATGTTGTTGTGCCAGTCCAGTTGCACTTTGAAAACAACCTAAGGATTCTCAGGTTTAAGATTATAATGGATCGCTCAATTTGGAACTGGCTCATGTGGATATGTAAATCACTAATTTTTCAGTCTAAGAACTAATTGCTTTGTAGGCCAATCCTTTAACTCTTGCATTAGATGGTGGAATGTTAGATTACTAGGGCTGCAACTAAAGATGATTTTAATAATTGATTAATCTGTAGATTATTTTAATAACTAATCAATTCATCGGATAAACACAAAAGACTCAGTTCTCAAAGATCGGTATTTAACCCAAAGCAATATAGGCTGCAGACAAGTCACTAATGATTACATCCCCATAATAGCTTCGGCTATCTAGACTTGTTATGGCTAGAGACTAGCAAGCTGTAGTTTTCAACCAGCTCCGCTTATAGGCTATCAAACTAGCGTTGTATGTATTAGTTCCAGTCAACGATAAGTAACATTAGTCTAGTGGCTTCATCAGCGGAGACTGATGAAAATGTTATAATTATGACAATCGTGTCTAACTAGCCAGCGGGCTAAAGTAATCACAACAGCTAGGCTATCTTAAGATAGGTTTACATTATGTTCCCAGTGGCCACAGCAGGCCCGTTTGCCCAAAACGTACTGCGCCGTGGGATTTTGGCCATTTTTTTCTCCATATTCCAGTTTTGTTACATAAACGGCGCACTATGTTTCAGCCAAACGGGGCTGCCTGGCTTCCGAAGCCTCAGCCATGCTCCTCTGTGTTTTCCTCTCTTACACTACAACAGCGTGCAGGCAAGCCTCAATACTAATGTGCTAATACTAACCAAAGAATCGACTGCTGAATTTGTTGCAAACTCTTTTAAGAATCGATTTGGATCGATTTCATCGATTCGTTGTTGCAGCGCTATAGATTATTAATGTACATGTTATTATAATTTCACTGACAATGGTTAACTGCTCCCATTAAGGAAAAAGCTTTAGGAAACTTGTGAAAAAGCCAACATTAATAGACTAATTGCCAGACTAGCAAAAAAAGTCATTAATGTTGGTTAAAGCTTTAGTACATTGTTTGTTGGTACGTCATTAGAGAGTCCATATTTTCTAAAAAGTGGCTGAACTAGAAGTATTTATAGAAGTAAAATAATACAACACGACACACCCACTCAGTGTCAGCAGGTAGTGTGTACAGTATTACTATGTTCTGGATTACATACCTGTATAAGCAGAACTACAGCATTACAACAAAACCTGCTACAACAGCAGCAGCAGTTGAGTGCTACATAAGGTACACATATGAAACCATGTGGGACCTCTAGGCCAACAACAAGCCATCCCAGAGGAACACAGGTGTGTTAGCCTGAGGGAGGAGCCCTGCACGTTGTCATGATTAAACATTTTAAGCACTTCATAGCAAAACAAATGCTAAAACCCTGAGTGTGTACTGTGAGTGAGGACCCACAATGTGTGTTTATGTGTCCTGAATCTCACATCTCTCACTGCTTTGGATTTTCAGACCCAGTGGGGAAATGTTACATGGGTACTGTGCTTAAGTTTGAGGTAACTGTCTTTACTTGAGTATTCGCATTTTTCTGCAGCTTTATACATCTACTCCATTACATTTCAAAGGCAAATATTGCACTATTAATAAATATTGTACTGTATTGTTCCTTGTTAGATGCAGTTTTCATATCCTTCCTGGCCAGTGAAAACCACGTCTGTATCTACATATACTGATACTGAATCTTTGTTATATCATCTTACGATATAAAAATATCTGTCATGTCTTGCTCAATGTGCTGTGTCACAAATCACACTCTTAACAATTCTTCGATGGTACTGATAGCAGGGTATTGTTCTTCCACACAAACACAGGAAATTTGCATGAGGCTGCCTTGATATTTTCTGCAACACAATTTTAGTTTGACATCAGTAATGGAAGAAGTATTACAGTCATTAAGTAATAATGATCTGAATACAGTGACCTTCAGGCTCCTATACCCATAAACTGAGAAAATTTACCAGCCAAAAATACCTTTACTTAACATATTTATGAGCATTTGACTGAAATTTATCTTAAGTTGTTGCCTCCGCCAGGAGGTATTGTGATCACTTTGCTTTGTGTGCGTGTGTTTGTTTGTTTGTTTGTTAGCAAGATAACTCAAAAAGTTATGGACGGATTTTCATGAAATTTTCTGGAAATGTTGACACTGGCATAAGGAAGAAATGATTAAATTTTGGTGGTGATCGGGGGGGGGGGGGGGGGGGGGGGGGGCAGATCCCTCTTGGCAGAGGTCTGTGCTCTCCGAGTGCTTTTCTTGTTTGTATTTGTTTGCCTTTTGTATCACTTCAAAGAAACAATGTGAATAGATCACAGAATCATATTTATTACTCTTATTATTTTTCATGATTATTGATCCAGCAACTTTCATCATTGTGGCACCCTGACATCACACAAATTGTGGGTGATATCACAATTTTGGGTGGTGATTGACCTTAATATGTGACACGATCTTCTTTTCAGATGGATTGTACAGATGTTAAAAAACATATTAGCATTGTTAAAACTTTCCTACTCAGGAAACAATAGTTTTAAATGGCCTGTTAATCAGTATAATTATGGTCGCTATAGGCTGGTGAGTTTATTTCAGTCTGTTTATAGTAATGCTTAAGTGCCTATCTGCACTAAAGTGTTTAGGTTTAGTCCATGTAAACCTTGCAGAGACTGCATAATATGTTATTTTGCTGCCACTGAAGAAATAATGAGGAAGGAATATCGTATGACTGTCAGCTGCAGGTCTGCCTTCAGAACTCTGATGTGCAGTGAGTGTGATTTACACAGATGCTTGAGAGTTGTATTAAAGAATAAAAACATTTTGGATTCATGATAAAACTCCAGTGGAACCAATTAGGCTGCAACAAACTAGGTAATTAATGGAAACACAATGGCTGGATGTACAGAAAAATATGAATCTGTGTTTACTTCATCTAGATATTATCACAAATGTAAAACTATTGGTCAAACATGATGAAAAAATGCAGTTTACAGCCAGATAACCACAAAAGGTTTAAACCTACAGAAGTCAGAAAAGCTAAAGGAAAATTCAGAGTTGGGCTGTGGCTTATCTATATTTTATAAGAGATGAGAAAATTGTTTCAGATTGTGGATCATGATTCTACTTCTAACTACTTCTACTACAAAGCTGGTCTGTATTGATTCAATGACAGAATGGATTTAGTGGACAGTGTGGGACATGTTGGTCTATGCTGGTGATGTACAATATTTACAAGTAACCCTGATTCATTCATCTGCCAGAGCCAAGATTTACACCTAAACTGTTTCATTACAAATTCTGAATTTACAACCTTCAGAAAGTAGTCATTGTGCCCAAAAAATTTCCTTCAGTGTATTACTAGCACATATCAGAATCACCTTTATTCGCTAAGTATCTTCAAAAGAATACAAGGAATTTTACTCTGTTTTTTTTAAACTATGCTCTCTCTGTACAACATAAAAAACAAGCACTAAAAACACAACTAAAACAAGTAAGTTAAAAAAAAAACTTTTTATACAAAAAAAAAAATGTATAAACATTTAAGTTAAGTCGTGCAATTAAAAAATGTGCAATGAAAATGACCTTTTCATATGATGACCCTATAGAATACAATGCATTACTATGGATTAAACCATCTCTGATTTATTCATACTATCAGGAAGTAATGTTATTAGTTGTAAACATAATACATCCTTTCATATATCTTAGTTTTAGTTCTTTACATGTTCTTTACAGTGATACATGGTGATTATGCAATTAAAATAGCTGATTTTTCCCTCCCATTTGTATTTCATTTCATTAGATAGTTTAATTTTTTTCCCCATGATAGTACTACAAGATGACAAATAGATAACAGTTTTTTAGAGATGTCATGTGCTTCAGTGTGGAGATGCACCATGCCAAAATTGCTCTGAGGCACAAACATTTCTTTTTCAGCTATAATTTGGAAAATATACAGATCTTCTTCTGCAGATGTTAAAGGCATCTTGTACTTAACAACAACTCCTGAAAATTTCATGCACCTATCATAAATAATTAAAAACTTATGACTTATTGAACTTAAGGTCTCTCTCATTTTTAGAGTAAAATCAGGGTCACGTCCTGTTTACTGTTCCAGTATGTCAAAATCTAATGAAGATATGCGGCTGAAATTTTGCATGGTGACTACAATGACCTAATGACATTATTTTCTGAAAGTATGAAGCAAATCAGGGATGATCAGTCAGGAACATTTTGTGAAATCTGGTGATTTTGGGATGGATTTTCCCTGTGTTGTTTAATTAGGACTAAAAGGAGACAGACATTATTGCAGCAGTAAAATTAATCCAAATACATCATGTATAACATCATATACAAACTGGGATGTAATGATTACCGGTATAACGATAAACTGCGGTAAAATTACCAACGGTTAGTCTTACTGTTTAAATTGTAATTATCATGATAACTGTGTTTGATTACCGCACTTTTCTGAAGAAAACGCCTATGTAAAGATCTGCTTTTATGTCAAATATTTGAGCATAGTTTTAATTTATTACTAGTTTGATTTTCTATACCTAATATTTGGAACCAATATTCACTTTTAAAGTCTTTGAAAAGGTTTATTAAGCATCTTTATGTTATTTATGCAATAAACTATAAACATTTTTCAAATCAGATTTTATATTTTTTGTGTGTTTTTTGTTCTTTTGTGTTGATATAGTAGGTTAAAGTGAAAAAATAATCGGCAGATGAAATCAATGAAGTTGTGCTGAAAAAAAAAGATACCAAACATGAGTATAGTAGACATTTGTTTATATAGTATACATATAAAGGCAAAATCAAAAGTACTGTAAAACAGATAAAATAGGTAGGCACTAAGGGTTAATACTTGAATGTTTCTGCCAAGAGAAAGTGCATTGTGCCAATTATTTTATTTGTTTTTTTGTTGTTGCTTTTTTTTTTTTTTTTTTTTTTCAAAATACAACTTGGTTAAATTATTTCAGTGTGTGTATACGTACTTTTTGAACATTTTTGGTACAATTGTAAAAAAAAAATAAAAAATACCGCGATAATAATGATAACCGTGATAATTTTGGTCACAATATCCGTGATATGAAATTTTCATATCGTCACATCCCTAATCCAAACTATTTACTACAGAATGAATGGGTGTTAGGTCATGATACTTGCATACACTGACTCTAGTACTTCTATTTTCACAGTATGGTAATATTTTCTTTCAGTCAAGTATCTGAGTACTTCTTCCCCTGTGATCCCAGCTGGGAGTCCCACACTGAGGGCCACTGTCCCCGGGAGACAGGCAGCCTTCACAGCCCTGACCCCGCTCTGAATATCAATGAAAGGACATCCATCCACGGAAAACTATCACATGACTGATCCACTTCATCTCACTGCGGACCACAGCATCTCCGAACAGGTTTTCTTAAGGACGTTCCCGTGACCCTGTCTAGTTCCTGGTGTATTGTCCTTACGGATGGATTAACCTGCAGAACCAGTTAGCCTCTACTTTCCTGTCACACAACTGTGCTAGCACTCACTCACTGACAGTTAACGTGGTTGCGTCTAATTCCTGCAACTAACGTAAACACCGACCACACAACAAGGGGCTAATTTATTAAGACGTCAATTCACAAATAAGGCATTATTGAGAATTCCTCTGCCGCTGCTTTGGCAGTGCACTGGTTTTATTAAAAACACTACAAACCGTTGCTTGTAGCTGTTAATTGCCTAATGACATGATTCCAAGGAATACACGTAGCCACACTTACCGTTCTCTAGGACATCCGTTGCCAACCCAAGATTCTGTTTCCTCGCCCTTTTATTTGACTTTTTGAGATGACAAAGTGGTAGTTTGTGACTTTAAGAAAAAACGGTGATAATATACGAGGTGTCCAAGCTTGATAAAATGGGATTTCCTCACTGTCTGTCTCCGGCTGGGGTCTGTTTTTGCCGACTGAGCTTCACTGCATCAAGCGCCGATTAATGATGAGCAGCAGTTAGCTCCATAGCGACACAGGCTTTAGTCGGAGCCGCTCAGCACCAGCCTCTTCTCCGCCGGTTCCATGACAGGAACACGTCCCAAAAACTAACTCAGCAGCGGCTTCATTAGGCTAAAAACACGGTGAAGTAGCAGCCGCTGGAAGTGACAGCTCACTGGTCCACGGGCTGGCTGACTGACTGACGGACTGCGCGGTGGGTGAAAATGGCGTTACCCGGCGCCCCCCCCACCTCTGCCTGGGTAATGATGTCATCCCCGGCCGGATTAAAGGGGAAGCTGCGGTACCGGTTCAACACAGATTTACACAGATGAAATAAATACACAAAACCAGGGCTGTTTAAGTCAGTTTAGTTCAGAGGCCACAAACACACCAATAAAATAATAACATAATAACACAGAAATAATGTCAAATCTAAACTTTGCTTTATGTTTTAGAGCAGGGGTAGTTCAGGGGCCACATTCAGCCAAATATGATCTGCAGTGGGCCGAACCAGGAAAATAATAACATAATAATATATAAATAATGTCAACTCCAAACTTTTCTCTGTTTTAGAGCGAAAAAAGTACATTTTTATTATGAAAAGGTTTACATCTACAAACTATCCTTTCAAAAGATGTGAATAACATGAAAAAACTGAAAAAAAAATAAGTGTAATTTTGACACTATTCTGCCTCAGTTTATCATTTACACATGTACATCATAACTTACAGATCACAGCGGATCTACAAACGCACAAGACATTTAATAACAGACAGAATATTGGTACAATTACTCTAAAATCTCTTAAGACATTTTCAGGTTGTTCATATTTGTTCAAGTTTTCGTATTTTTTGTTAAAGGCTAGTCTGTAAATGTTAACATTTTTGTGTAATTTTACTATTTTTACACTAAAACAAAGAGAAAAATTTGTGGTTTTCATTATTTATAGTTTATTATGATAGTATTTTACTGGTCTGACCCACTTTACATGGAATTGAACTGAATTTATTTTGACATCCTTGATTGTTAATATCTTCAATGTAATTTTTGTATTTCACTAATTCATCCCGCGGGCCAGATTGGACCCTTTGGTGGGCTGGTTTTGGCCCCCGGGCCACATGTTTGACACCCCTGTTTTAGAGTGAAAAAAGTAAAATTACATTAACCCTTTAATGCATGAATTATGAGAACCTTAATCAAGATTTTTTTTTTTTTTTCCTGAGTGTTTTTATTGTTCTTTAGGCGTGAAAAAAAACTATGTGATTTTTTTTAACCTATTTTTCATGGTGCTACAAAAATGTCCACTCGGCTGAACACCATTTGTTTAATTTTATAAGCAAAGAAACATGCATTTACTGACATACTGTGTGAAAACTATGAAATAAAAGCCTTTTTAACCTCCAGCACTGCATCCAGCAATGCATTTCTGTCCTCTGTAGGGGACAAAAGTTTGACAGTTTTACTTAAAAAAAAAAAAACATGCTGTCCATTGTAAAGGACATCCCATTTAAAATAAATAAATAAATAAATAAATAAATAAATAGATAAATAAATATAATTTTTTAAAAATGTCTCGGAAAAAAAAAAAAAAAAAAAACATTAAAAAAATGTTGCATTATGAAGTTTCCAATCAAGACAATTGTTTAATGGAAAAAAGCTAAAATTTTCACTTTCCTGGGTCTCAGGAGGTTAATGCTGCGAATCTGATGTTTTCTCACATTTTAACATACTATAATACTAGTTATTACCCACTCAGATAATATGAAAAAAATGTTAATTACAGTTTAATAACAATTAACAATTGATTTACATTAAAAAAAAAAAAAAACAGCAAAGTTACAGTAATGGTATGACTGTCAGTGTATGGGATGGTGCATAAGCATCCACTGTGTTGGCTGATATGGAACTAAAACAACAAAACCCATGAATATATAAGAGAACAGCTGTAGAATAACTGTCCACTGTAGTGACCACTAAGCATGAAAGGGTAAACTATCCTTTAAAAAATGTGAATAACATGAACAACCATGATCAACCTGAAATTTCTTACAACTAGCATTATAACTAATTTATAAAGAGTTGGATAGGTTCATACACAGCAATGCTTCATACTCTATGTGCAGCTTTGGAAGTAATTCTACCTTATCAGTGACTGAAATTTGGTCAAGTTTCCTATTTGTCTTGTATAAAAGTGTAATTATTTCCAAAACTGCACATAGAATTAAGTTATATCATTCTCTTCTGGTGTGTGTACGCTTTTTAAAAGCCAACTGAGGCTCCATGTTTATGAACTGGCTCCTTTATCTCCACCTGAAACACCAGCAGGGAACGTTTGTCTCCCCAGTTATCCTGTCAAGAACAACAGATCTAAAAGAGCATTACTCCAAAAAGATATTACAACAATACCCTGTGTTATATCTCACTGGAATAGGTTTGTAGATGATATACCATGGGAAAAGGTTTGGCTTCTACCTAACAGATATCTGACTACCAATAAAGTTAAAGAATATCCTTTAAACTCATAAATTCTATCCAGCTAAGTCTTATATTAAACATAGATTGAAGAAAGATATTGATATAAACTGTAGCTTTTGCAATGAATGTCCTGAAACTGTTATTCATTTATTTTGGCACTGCCCTACTGTCAAAACTTTTTGGCAAAAACTCGATGATTTTATTCACAATAACTTTGAAAGCCATTTTATGTTGTTTTGGAGGAATGTATTGTTTGGCCTATTTGAAAGTAGCTTGCTCAAAAGTGATTCACTCTACCTGATAAATCTTTTAATTTTAATTCCAAAGTTTCACCTTCATTGTTGTAAATACTCAGCAAAAGTGTCATATTTTATTGCATTCTATAATGATTTTGAACAATATATTCTCTCAGTTAAGTACTCTGAAAAGCGAAAGGCAATCAAAACTGTTGAAATCTGTTCTTCTCTTGATATATTCATCCGAACTTTGACACCCCTAGGATAAGTTGGCATACTTTTTTCTCTTTTTCCTGTTTGTCCTATCTTCTTTTTCTTCTCTCCTTTCTTTCCTTTCCTTATGTATATGATTATAATTGAGCATTTATATAATGACTTCTATTACGACAGATCACTTTGTACGTTAGTAATGAAAAAAATCTATATTTGTAATGTAAACTGTGGTGTTTAAAAAAAAAAAAAGTTATATCATGAAAACATCACCCAATTAGCACTTTTGTAATTTGTTGCCTGATTCATCTTATCAAAGTATATAAGATTTTGCACATTTTATGTCTTAAGCAGACAATTCCCCCTACCCAAAAAAAATTACATGAGAAGTATTGGACCACTGTGATAAAGTAATTAAAATGAACTTCACATGACTGATAAATGTGACTTATAAAGTCATCAAGACTTTTTTGTGTGCAAAAGAAAATCTGTTAAACTACTCACTGAACAGAACAAAAACCCAATAATAACTACAATAACAACCACATAGAAGATCTGGTGTCAGAATAAATCTAGAAACAACTTGTACAGCGAAAACAAGATCAGTAAAAGGGTAATGATTTCTCATTTCTGCAGAAAATTGCAGGTGGTTTAATAATTTCCAAAACTATAAGATCATCATGTTTGAGTGGATATTTTTAAGAAAGTAAATTTCAGTGAGCTCAGAACCGTTTATTTTCAGCCATGACAATGCATCTTCCTGCAAATCCAAAATGCTTTCTTTTTTTTTTTATTTTATTATTTGTTTTGAAAAACAAAACTTTTGTGTGTACAAGGAACTAATAGCAGAGCAAATAAATTAATAAATAGAGGTGATTAAGACAATATAGCAATTGCCATGTACACTTGTAATAACAAAATAAATTCAACATGTGTTGCTTGAAAAGGCAAGAGAAACCTCCACCTCTCATTTATACAATACATCACATTACTTTTGCTTCCTTAATGATAAGATTACATCTGTTTAGAGTCCTAATAATGTCAGTAACAGATAGTAAACCGATTAGGAAAACTGATATGTATTACGCTTAATAACTACCTAATTGATGGTCTGCATAACTTATAATACATTATATTTCAACACTAACTTCATACCAATAATGGTAATGGAAGGGACACATACCAACATGTTTAACAATGACAAGCACATACCAACAAAGGTTTTAAAGAGTTTATTTAACTTAAGAAGGAGCAGAATGTTCTTAACATGATCCTTAAGGTTTAACTCATCAAGACCCAAACATCCATCTATGACCAAATGCATCTACTGATGTAACTGTTTAATCTGTATTGATCCACTACTCTTATCAATACATATAAATAACTGATGTAAAATGCAGTTTGTCTTTTCATGGTCTTCAGAGGCTCAGTAGTGAACGTGGAAACACTGTCATCTTCTACAACACTGATTCACCAGTAAAACCCATGGAGTTGGATCAATGACAGTGGATGGACACCCTTGGTTTATGTTCAGCTAATGATAGATTTTGCTTAAAAAGTAAGTTTTTCTTCAGTTTTCTCTGTTTTTGAAACGATAACCCTCAACTTGAATCTGAGCTTTTATGAACATCTACATGATTAATAAAATAAATGTAAGAAAAAAACAGATTTTCACTGAAAAAGCACAAAATATATTAGATAATACTACAATAAATGGTACTAAATCACTTAAGGAAGGCCAAATCTAGAGAAAAATTCATTTGGGGAACTGACACAAAAGTAACACTGGGTCCTTAAGGTTTAAACTGAGCTAATGATAGATTTTGATGAAAAGGTCACTTTTTCTTCAGTTTTCTCTGTTTTTGAAATGATAACCCTCAACTTGAATCTGAGCTTTTATGAACATCTACGTGATTAATAAAACAAATGTAAGAAAAACCTGATTTTCACTGAAAAAGCACAAAATACAGAAGATAATATTACAATAAATGGTGCTAAATCACTTAAGGAAGGCCAAATCTAGAGAAAATTCATTTGGGGAACTGACACAAAAGTAACACTGGGTCCTTAAGGTTTAAACTGAGCTAATGATAGATTTTGGTGAAAAGGTCATTTTTTCTTCAGTTTTCTCTGTTTTTGAAATTATAACCCTCAACTTGAATCTGAGCTTTTATGAACATCTATGAGATTAAAAAAATAAATGTAAGAAAAACCTGATTTTCACTGAAAAAGCACAAAATACAGAAGATAATATTACAATAAATGGTGCTAAATCACTTAAGGAAGGCCAAATCTAGAGAAAATTCATTTGGGGAACTGACACAAAAGTAACACTGGGTCCTTAAGGTTTAAACTGAGCTAATGATAGATTTTGGTGAAAAGGTCATTTTTTCTTCAGTTTTCTCTGTTTTTGAAATTATAACCCTCAACTTGAATCTGAGCTTTTATGAACATCTATGAGATTAAAAAAATAAATGTAAGAAAAACCTGATTTTCACTGAAAAAGCACAAAATACAGAAGATAATATTACAATAAATGGTGCTAAATCACTTAAGGAAGGCCAAATCTAGAGAAAATTCATTTGGGGAACTGACACAAAAGTAACACTGGGTCCTTAAGGTTTAAACTGTGTGATATGACACATATATCATTTATTTTTTATGACCTGAGAAAAAGGGGTCTGTTTTCAGCTTTGTGACACTGGATTTTATATTGAATATGAGACGGTTTTTAAAGAGTTTGATTAGCTTAAAAAGGGGGAGTATTTTCTTATCACCATCCTTAGGCTTTAGACTTGTGCAATACACCAGAAAAAATGGAATTTCTTTTTCCATGAGCTGAGGAAAATTGGGCCTGTTTTCAGCTTTGTGACACTGCACTTTGCACAGATGGGTTCCAGTTCTGTTCAAATATAAATGAATAACAGATGCACACAGACAGCGGATGGCAGGATGAGTGAGCGTTTTATTGATTATCAGGTGGGAGGAGTGCTGGTTTTCTTGCTGCTGTATTTATCCGTAACTGTCCTCCACATCTTATGCAGAGTGACTCGGGCCATGAGCAAAGTGATGGTGAAGTTACGTCGGTACCATTCCCTGAAAATAAAAAGAACAGAAAAATGAATTAGACCAATCTAGATTATAATGTTTTTAACCAGGTTATATGCCACAGTGACACACAACAACTGTTTAAATGTTAATTTACTTAAGTAGAATTGTGTGGTGAGTTCATCGATGAGCAGATTTGCCTCGTTTGTTGTAATAATATAGGCTCAAATGGTAGAAAATACAGAGATTTTAATTAACTAACGTAGAAAAAAGTCACCACAGCAACTAAAACCTCCGCTAAACTAGAGAAAAACCTATTGATGGATGAAATATACACACAAAAACTGTCAGCTATTACTGTACATTGATGGCACAATATGCAACAAACAAGAAACATTCAATCCTTTTTTTTTTTTTTTTCTGTCTCGCATATAATATCAATATTACAACCACTATTTTTGTATCAATATTACAACCACTATTTTTGTAAAGAAAGAACTGAGATTACAGCAGGATTTATATAGATGAAATCCAGCTTTGGGGATGTTTTCTGCTTTTTTTTTTTTTTCATTATTTTTTGTTTCTCAGTCCATCCCAAATAGAAAATGATCGTCAAAGCCATTTGGTCTCAAGAAGAAACCCCCATAACTCACTATTTAGAACATGTTTACAGTTACATAATGGAAGTGCAAATATTAAGGGACTACATGTGCATAGATAGAGTCAGTCCAGAAACAAAGAGGATAGAAGATTCTACCACTCTCACAATAACCACGAGTCCCTGTTTTTATGACTTTTGCATAGTTGTTTTCACAGATTTGGCTTTAATGTCATAATTTAATGGTTTTATTTTGCAATTTTTTAAATTTTGGTTTCCCTGCATCCCGTACAAGGGAAGCTGAAAGAAAGAAAGAAAGAAAGAAAGAAAGTGGCAAGCAGACAGATTTTGTTTTTATAAACACATTTTATCTCTATCAGTACTACGATGACTATTACTATTAATTTAATGCTTTCATTTTGGAATTTTTTTACTTGGGTTTCCCTGTGACCCATACAAGGGAAGCTGAAAGAAAGAAAGAAAGAAAGAAAGAAAGAAAGAAAGAAAGAAAGAAAGAAAGAAAGAAAGAAAGAAAAAGAGGAAAGCAGGCAGATTTTTTTTTTCATAAATACATTTGATCTCTATCTGTATCGGTACTACGCTGACTATTACTATTATCTCCTGTCTTATTTATTGAAAAGATCCAAAGTTCATTAGCGTCATTTATCTGGGACATTACACTTGTTCCAGTTGAAAATCTTCACTGCGTCTCAAATCAAGGTGGAGTACACATTCAGGTCCAGGTAGGCATATTTCATTTAAAGCAGGAGACTAATAACTGCATAATTAAATCAATACTTGAAAGATTTAAAAAAGCTGATTTAACTTCCTAATGTTACATTTACTTAATACTTTCGCAGTTTGAACTCAAATTTCTCAATTAAACAGAGTTAAAGTTGTTTTGACTTATTAAAATAGCCTGATAACTTCATCTTCCTCAAACTTAGGTTGTGAATTTTCTTTCCTTATTACTTTCTTACCTTTAAATAATATGAAAAAAATGTTGAAACCTTAATGTTTTATCATCAACTTCAAAACCATGCTAGTGTTTCTGCAAGTAAGCATAAAAATATTTTTTATTCAAGACGATTCCTCTGACTAAATGTAATTCGTTGGTTAAAAATAATGCAATTAGAAGTTGGCTGATGGAAACTGTTGTGTTAATTTTCAACATTGATTTGCATTACTTTTTAGAGTGTGTGTAGCATCAGTCCAATACATAAAGCTGCCAATGCTATAAATTACACAATGATCAAGTGACAGCAATTATAGCGCACTATATTTTATTTAGTACTCTAACATTACTTTTTTTATTTATTTATTTATTTAATTCAGTTGTTTTATCTGGTATTGGTTTATTGTTCTTATTTTAATTGTACAGTGTTTTATGTTTTTAATCTATTCTTTTATTTTATTCTTTTACTCATGTTTTATCTATTCTTCAGAATATTTATTCATTTATTTATTTATTTTTAATCAATTCTTTTATTTTACTCTGTTATTTTAGTTTTTGTTTATTTTTCTGTACAGCACTTTGGTCCACTGTGGTTATTTGAAAGTGCTTTACAAATAAAGTTGGATTGGATTGGATGTTTATTATTACAGTAGTTACAGGTAGATGTTGTTGCATTGAGCCTTTTGTGGCACAAGCCGTTCCTGTAGGTTGAATAAAATGCTTCTTATCTTGTCCACAGTAATAAACTAAAGTCATAAACCAAAGTCTGTTACAGCTGATGAATTAAAGTACAATTTATCCCAGTCATATAAGGCTGTTTAACACACTTCTACGAGGGTTTAAGTCTTTCTGAAGATAAAACACTTAATATTGTCTAGTTTAACGCTGCGTTTAATGCATAATGTTATAGGAGTAAGTGAAAATAAGACTGAAAGAGTGATTTGTGGTGGAGGCTTGTGAAATATTCAGTATAATAAAAATACATGGAAACAGAGAAGGAGCCTTGATTTACTGATATGAAGAAAAAAAGGAGGGATAAAAAAAAATACAGAATGCTGTAGCTGAGGTTGACATGTGTGGGCAGAAGAAGATATTCAGTTTTTATAGAAAGTTCCCCTGCTTTGCAAGTCTAATTCACACAAAGCTGCTCAAAGCCTGTGGTGTTTGTTGTCGTCTAAACACAAGGTAGTTAAAACCCCACAGCGGGAGACGCACCCACTCTCCCACCCAGTGGCGCCATGGGAGACGCTCCATGGAAAAACAACTCACTTGTTGTAATCTGCATGGCGTACTCTGTTTTCGTCCAGGAAGGTTTTGTAGAACACGGCCATTTCTTCGCTGTCCAGGGAACGCCGTCGTCCTGAGGGGGAAACAACACCCGGCAGACGGTATCAGACTCTCATTAGGATATGTTTTCTGTGCAAATCAGCAGCTGTTGTATAAATATACATCTAAAAACTGATGTAAATTTTAATGATGTTGATTTTAAAGTGTGATAACGTTTCACCTGAGTGAGCTTCACTGTTAACAAAACTGACTCGTAGACTTGTATAAATATATATCGGCTAAAATTTACTTAGGGGGTCAAATGAGTGGCCATTTTTGTCAAAAAAAAAATTGTAAGAAATGCATAGAACTGTGTTGAAATAATGCTAATACATTTGTGCACAGACTACTGATATTATTTGACAGTGGAAGCTATATTTTCAGAAATATTGGATTTTGAATAGCACGTGTATGTGAAAACTTTTGCTGGTGGACGGACGTGACATTACCCATGATGATCTGGTCAGTACCAGTACTTTATTAGTAATAAACTTATAGACTTACTATTGTTAATTATCTTCTTATTCATAAATGTTAGTATTGTGGATCTAAAACAATAACAGCTGACACAAAAACACAAAATGTGGCAGTGGACGGATGTGACATGGTTGTTACAGATCCCATCATACTGATGCTCTGCAGCCATGTCACCGTTTCCACAAATGATCCCTGTGCAAAAACTAGGATCAGAATTATTTATTGTATAGTTTATCATCATACTAAAGAGTAAATAACAATATAGAATAATTATTTCTTCATAAAAATGCTTCTTATTAGAAAACTGTTGATTTAAAAAGTGACGTGTGACATTCTTAATGTATGTATTCATGTAACATAAGCAGGATGGATCAGCACCATACTCCATATTACAACATGTAAAAATAAAACATGTGAAATGTAGTATATAATCTGGTAAGAAAAATTGGGGAATCTAAAAGAATAAAATATTTGTTTTTCAGGAAAATTCAGTTAAAATATAATTTGGACATGAAAATATAGCATTAATTGTGATGAAATTGGACATTTTTGACCTGAAAACATAGTTCATATGACCATCGACATGTTGAACAGAACTGAAATCCTGTAAATTTGCAGAACTTGCATTTACCAACACGTTTGTTTTCATAGATTAGCAGATATATGTTGAATTTCTACTTCCAAATATTTAAAAAAAAATTAGAGTAAAGATCTGTGAAGTTCTGCCAAAGATGCCCTTGTATTTATCTACAGAGATAAGAACAGAATTTACTTCCAGCAATGGGCCGGGGATTTATGTGACCACTAGAGGGAGTAGTGAGTCACTTTGAGGAAAACTAACACCGCAGGGCCTTTGACCAAAGCATCAGAAAGTGACCAGATTGGATGAGAACCAATAAGAAACAACTTTTAGAGTCTGTGACAGTGACAAAGTGACAAAAGCTAGAATCACTGTTGTTTCCACTGGACTCAACTGTAAATGTAAAGAATGGAGTTTGATGCTGAAATGTTAGCGTTTCTTCTACACGGGTGAGTTTGATTTTGAGGTTTATGAAGGTGTAAAGTTATTATGGGATGTTATTATCTTTGCTAAGTTTCCGTTTGTTGATCCACGGTTCAGACTAAACCAGTGTTTTACAACCTTGGGATCGCCGGGAATTCATATGGGGTCACCTGGAACTTCTAGTCATTGATTAAAAAAATAGAAAAATAACTCAAATATAATATTACAATATAATACAAAAATATTGTTTAATGATTCAATATATATTTCATTATAATTAAAACACCACACATTTTTCGCAATAAAAATCAATTTCAAATAAAATACAGGATATAACATCTGAGAGGGCATATCTTGATCGACCCGATCATGTGACTGTGTGCGTTACTATGGTTCAACCTGCCTGGACACAGTCGCAGTCCGAAAACCAGACCGAACAGAGGATGAAAAGATTTCTTCACCTGCCTGGCCCTGCTACGACATCTCCAAGAGAAGAATGTCTCAGTTTTGAATGTCTGGGGTTGCCGGAAATTTGTGATGTTAAAATGGGGTCATGAACCAAAAAAGGTTGGGAACCACTGGACTAAACAGTGACAGTTCTGACCTTGTTTGGATGATTCTAAACAGATCTTTAGTTCAGCTATTGACAACACAAACCGTACAGAAAGTGGAGGTGATTAGTGGTTTTACTGTGGCTGTTTTCAGTCTAAAACAGAGCTAAGCTAACAGAACTATAATATAAACTATCAGCTGATGCAGCATGTGAAGATTATAAAACAGTGATTGAGTTTTGGTACCATGATGCAGATGTGTGTAAACAATGAACTTTATACTTTATTCAGCGAGTGATACAGTCTGTGAATACATACAGTAGTGTTGATTCTGTGGTGGTTTTGGTTGAGAGTTTGAAATATCAAGACTACATGAATCAATAGATAAGCTCTGGTAACGGAAACAACAGGGGTGACTACATCATCACAACAAATGTGGGCTTAAAATAAAACAGAACAAACTCATATTAAATCAAGCTAATTACAGTAATAAAATCTTTTCCAACAAAGGTTAAGTGATGTCTCAAATTAAAGCAGGGCTGCATTTTCACTAATTATACTGTGCGTTTTGCTGTATATTTTGATTATGATTAAAAGCACAGTTTGGGATATAGAGGTTATAGACTCTTTATTCAGCACATCAGAATTCATGATGTTCTTGATGTGGTTTTTAACTGTACTCAGGAGTTTCAGGAGGTGTACAAATGCACCTTAAAAGCGTTTCCTCACCTTGTTCATCACGCACTGACAACCCTTTTGCCTTCAATTGTGAGAAGATGAAAGCATCTTTTTCCTGAAGGGAGAGAAGATGGTGAAAACCAGCAGAAAGTCACAGAGAGAGTTAAGAAGTTCACCTCGAGCTGCGGTGGTTTCACTTTAAAAGTAATAAGGGATGATTGTTAACCAGTATTAGTGGTGACAAGACCAAAACCCAGGTCTACAAAACTTCAAAAGAGTCGAAACAAGAGAGTTCAATATGTATTAAATGCAAATGGAGGTCACCCCTAGAACTGAGTGCTTTCCTTTGTTTTGTTTATTTATTCCCACTTTTATCATATTTCATGTCATATCAGGGCTTTTCCTTCCATTTAAAAACAAATATGAGAGAAAAAAATACAATATTACCCTGAGGAGATACTGTTTTCTTCTAATTTATTATCTTTTTGGGAGCTGTTATTTATAAAAGAGCACATTTGTTTTGCAAAATACTCTAAAAATATCACTCCAATAGTGTATAAAAATGCAAAGTTTTTAGTCACATACCAACAACAAAAGCCATCAGAGCCCCTAAGTCCTCCACAAACCAAGAGAAAATATTTAACTCATTACAACCCTGCAAAAACAAGACTTCTGCACAGTAATCACATGTCATAAATTATCAGACCATCAAAAGTCATCAAAAACAATGGTTATGCAATCAAGTACTAACTCCTGTGTGTATCATGTGACTAAAACAGACAGAAAAGAAAACGTGGAATGTCTAAAAGCACTGTTTTTGTCAGTACAATGCCATAGATATTGATGTAAAAACTGAATTGATTTTGGTTATTATCAAGAAAACCATGAAAGGAGGTTTACACACCTATAGGTCATTTTACTTTCATCACTGTGTCAATTATAAAGCACTATATACTCTTTTGACTGTAATTGAGTTACTCTGTTGAGCTGTGGGGAAACGTATATAAAACCAATATACAAACAATACATACAATGCAGAAAAAGGCCATTAGACTGATGAATAATGCAGAATATAGGGACCACACAAATTAACTTTAAGATTACAAACTCTAAAATTTACAGATTTGATTCCGTTTAAAACAGTGTGACTAATATTTGAAACAAGACATATATTTCTTCAAAATAAAATACAGAAATTGTTTTCAGAGAGAAAAGGCGGAAACTGAATTTACAAATGTACTATATCAGAACAACTGTAAAAAGGATGTTTCAAACACAGCGGTTAAATTATGGAACCGTCTAACAGATGAATTAAAGCAAAGTCAAATAAATAAATAAATCAGTTTAAAGGGATATTTAAATACAAATTTTAAATAAATATAAGGATGAGGAGAGGCAATTTAACCCAGGATGGTAAAAGGAGTGTTTGAAGAAGAAAATATAGCTGTATGGTTTTATATTATAACTTGTGGTAGTTTTCAGAAACTAAGTGGCTGACCTGTTTTTTTTTTTTTTATGGACTGTATATACAGTTACGGAAAAAATTTGAGACCATTAAAAGTAGTCAAAAAAACAATGGTTATGCAATCCAGTACTAACTCCTGTGTGTATCATGTGACTAAAACAGACAGAAAAGAAAACATGGAATGCCTAAAAGCACTGTTTTTGTCAGTACAATGCCATAGATACTGATGTAAGAACTGAAGTGATTTTGGTTTTTATCAAGAAAACATGGAAAATGGATAGATATCAGCTCTGAAATTAAACTACTACGAGCTATTTTTGTTGTTATCATTATATTTGTCCAAACAAATGTACCTTTAGTTGTACCAGGCATTAAAATGCACAAGAAATTGAAGAAAACAAGGGGTGGTCTAATAATGTTTTCCGCGACTGTATAAGGGAATAATAATAGTTATATTACAATTACAGTTTAGCCAGGAAAACTAATCATCTCAAACCTGTTACATTTGAGAATTAACCTTCTCAACACTCTTCTCCAGGGTCGATAGTGAACTTTGCTGCCTCATTTTTAGGGAAAGTCAGAAGTGAAATTTCCAACTAAATTCTTTGATTCATTAAAGTTACACAAATGTTTACAACCATTACATGTCGTGGTAATGGAAAGTAATAGTTCAGAACAGCAGATAAAAATCGTATCGAAAGTCAACTGATTTGCAAAAGCAGAATTATTAGATGCTTCAGTAAGGTTAAAATATACAGTGCACATAAGAAAACACAAATAAACTCCGTAATATGAATATTTTCTGTAGAAAAGTGAGAAGCAGCTAATAACTTGTGCAATGCTGCCCCCTGTTGGTAAAAATCAGAACTTACACCCATTAGAGGGGATTTTCATCAATGTTTGAGCGACGCTGAAGGTTGATTAACGGTCACTGAATGTTTCCATCCATGTAGGGAAACTCAGCCTCATCCTGGAGGTCAGAGGTCAGAAAGGCTCACATGATAGACCTGCTGACTCCCATTTGTTTAATTAATACATTTTATTTGTTTTTAGGGTGTTTTCACAGACTGTATGATAATTCTATTGACTTTAGATTTAGAGCAGTAATCAGTCTCCAAAAAAAAAAAACTATTTCAAAATCTGACTCCTTGTTTCCATAAATTTTTCCAGTAAAAATGCCAGTAATTATGCACTTTGGTGATTAAGAAATGAATTGTGTTTAATAATAGGACAACTAAAAATCAGGATGTTCAGCATACTGTGATCTCTTGAAACACATTATCCATCTTTAGGCCTTTTACAGACTAAACTTTATTTACAGCCAGTAACTGAGCTGAAATACAATAAATATAACATTGTACCCATATGAGACCATTATTCTTAGACAACGTTAATGACCAGTAATGTTATTTTTTTTACTCCAGCTTTGATCATTAATATTTTGCACAAGCCTGGAGAAATATAAAATCATTTTATATGTGAACTGATAAACAGAAATGCAAACTGAACACACCTCCTTTTGCTGACAGATAATATAATTGGTATATAAGAATAACTGATCATCAAAATGACAGACCTTATTTTAAAATGAAAATAATTAATTGTAGCTCTGCAGCAATTATTGCAGAAATACCTCATACTTTTATCACCTTTATCATTTTATAAAATGGTCATTGATTGGTATTTTGCCATCATTACACACTAACTAAATTATTCATCATAATTTATAATTACTAAATAATAACAATAATAATAGTAGCAGTAGTAATATTAGTAGTAGCAGTAATAGTTATAGTAATTGTAATAACAGTAATAATAATAGCAGTAGTTGTAATTATTTTATTTTTTATTATGACTGAATTTCTGTGTTAATATACATCTTGAATTTCTTACAGCATAAAATCTAACTCTTGTTATTTATTTCACGCTTATTTAATTTGTGAATTAATTCTTTACAGGGTGGGGAAGCAAAATTTACAATGAACATTTAGTTGTTTTTTCTCAGCAGGCACTACGCCAATTGTTTTGAAACCAAACATATACTGATGTCATAATCATACCTAACACTTTTATCCATACCTTTTCAGAAACTTTTGCCCATATGAGTAATCAGGAAAGCAAACGTCAAAGAGTGTGTGATTTGCTGAATGCACTCGTCACACCAAAGGAGATTTCAAAAAATAGTTGGAGTGTCCATAAAGACTGTTTATAATGTAAAGAGAATGACTATGAGCAAAACTATTACGAGAAAGTCTGGAAGATACTATTAAAGAAGAATGGGAGAAGTTGTCACCCGAATATTTGAGGAACACTTGCGCAAGTTTCAGGAAGCGTGTGAAGGCAGTTATTGAGAAAGAAGGAGGACACATAGAATAAAAACATTTTCTATTATGTACATTTTCTTGGGGCAAATAAATTCTCATGACTTTCAATAAACTAATTGGTCATACACTGTCCTTCAATCCCTGCCTCAAAATATTGTAAATTTTGCTTCCCCACCCTGTATATACTCTAAAAAACTTCCTTAAGAACTTACTCCTGTATATGTAGGGTATTGTTTTATCTTGTAAAGCACTCCTTTTTTAAAATTGTTAAATAAATAATATGTTCTTTTCTTATTACATCTCCACAATATCCTACTTTTAAAAATTAAATGCAAACACTTCTCAGTAATATGAAGATCCTACACTATAACTACTCAAAATACAGATTAGCTGATAGTACATGAAAATAAATGGCAACTCTTTTAATAACCAATCATTTTTCAAACCAGAAAGTGTAAATTTGTCAAATTACATCATCTTAAAGTGTGATTTTGCTGTTTTTCATTTGATACAAAGCTATCATATACAGTATGTGCATTTGGAATTGCTAGTAATTAAAAGCAACTTTAACCAACATATTTTACTTTATCATACTATATTTTACTCATTCAAATACCCTGCAGATGTTGTGGGACTGTATTTAGATGTCAGACTCATGTTTTCACCTTGCTGAAGGTGACGTTCTGTTTGGTCCAGAAGTCGTGGTTCCAGTCCTCCGTGTCCTGCCTCAGGTGCCTCAGACGTTTCTCTAGCTCCGTTTCGTTTTCGGGGATGTGATAAATGATGGGTCGTAGGTTGGACAGGGGGTTCGGGGGTCCGATCCAGTCGTGGGTAGAAGATGCTGCTGGTCTGAAGTTAGAGGTCTAGAAAAGACAAAAAATACAACCAGGTCGTAAGGTAAAGTTGTAGACGGACATACTATGGAGAAAAATCCCTCCTGGGTCATTCTTACAAACTCATGGTAAAACCTAACCTGCTAAACCCATTCCTAGTACTTTCTGAGATCGGAATCTTTGATGCGACAGTTAAACTTCATCATTAATATATATTGAGAATCGCCAGTTGTTTATTTTTCACTGATTGTGGGATTGCAACACCCAAGAAAACCTAAGGATAATTAGGAACATCGAAACAGTTGTTGCAGAAATCTGATTCTATAAAGTTTTGGTAACATACCTCTGTATGAATCAGAATCAGAATACTTTATTACTCCCAGGGGGAAATTATTGCGTATTACAATTGCTCCATTCAAGTATAATAAAAAGTAGCATGGAAGAAATTATCAATACAACAAAAAATGCTAAAATATATAAAACTTATATATACATAGCTCTGAATATTTCGACACAATGCTAAATATACATATTAAATCACTCTATTAAGATACAATTAGAACAGCAATTTATACAATATATACTATACAATCAATTATCAATGTTGATTAAAGAAAATGTGCAAAAATATTGTGTGTAATTATAATTATGAGGTTATAAGGTGGAATTAAACAGTCTGACAGCCTGTAGTATTAGAGTTGTTTAGTGTTTCCTTTTGATTCTGTTCTTAGTAACAGTCTTGGTAATAATTTCTAGATTCTTGCTGGACAACACATGCTCCTAATTTATATATAGCTTAACAAATTTGAGTATTTGGTGTGTTATATGTAGTTTTAGACCTAAAAGTATCGTAAGAGTATTTGTTACGTCAAATATTTCAGTGTATCGTGTTGCAGAGATACAATCTAAATTTATTCACAGCGCCAGACCGAGTCACCATGTAAATCGTAGCAAATTTATGTGACCACTAGAGGGAGTAGTGAGTCACTCTGCCGATGTCCCACAGTTGTATTAGAGTTGTTTAGTGTTTCCTTTTGATTCTGCTCTTAGTAACAGTCTTGGTAATAGTTTCTAGATTCTTGCTGGACAACACATGCTCCTAATTTATATATAACTTAAGAAATGTGAGTATTTGTTGTCATATATGTAGTTTTAGACCTAAAATTATCATAAGTGTGTTTGTTACATCAAATATTTCAGTGTATCGTTGTTGCAGAGATACAATCTGAATTTATTCACAGTGCCAGACCGAGTCACCATGTAAATTGCTGTAAATTTAATGTGACCACTAGAGGGAGTAGTGAGTCACTCTGCCGGTGTCTCACGGTGAGAAAAACTAACGCCACAAAACAAGTTGAGGATAAGAACCCATACAACTGGTACAACAATGATTAGAGTCAAAGGAAGTGACTCCGTGATTAAAGCTAGAAGCACTGTTTTTGTTGTTTTCACCACTGGACTCAGCTGAAAATGAAAAGAATGGAGTTTGAGGAAATGGCAGTGTTTTTTCTATATGGGTAAGTTTGATGATGAGGCTTATGAAGGTAAAAAGTTATTATGGGATGTTATTACCTTTGCTAAGTTGTCATTTGCTGATTCACGTTTCAGACTAAACTGTGACAGGTCTGATGTTGTTTGTTCGATTCTAAACAGATCTTTAGTTCAGAAGATGAAGGGGATTTGTAGTTTACTGTGGCTGTTTAAAAACAGAGCTAAGCTAACAGAGTTAAGCTAACAGAGCTTTAATGTAAACTATCAGCTTGATGCACCACATGAAGATTAGAAACAGTGTTTTTCTTGACTGGTTTTGTTTTGATCGAGAAATCCTAATGATGTCAGATGTGTGTGATCATCGACCTTCAGACTTTATCCAGTGAGTGATACAGTCTGTGGAGACGTAGTGATAATTACCCCCCCCCCCCCAAAAGGGAAGGGAAGGGGTATTGTTTGGTTGGTTGGTTGGTTGGTTTGTTAACACTTTAGCAGCAGACGTATTGGTTGAATTCATACCAAATTGGAATCATAGATTGCCAGTGACCCAGAATAGATGTCATTACATTTTGGGAAAAGTAGGTCAAAGTTCAAATTGTTTTATGAATTTTTAAAATATATTTTTTCCCATTTACTTAAAATGGGCGAAATTTCAAATGTCTGTAGCAGCAAAACTACTGGTTGAATTCATACCAAATTGGGTTTATAGATTGTAAGTGACCAAGAGTAGATGTGATTACATTTTGGGAAAAGTAGGTCAAAGTTCAAATTTTTTATGAATTTTTAAAATCTTTTCTTTCAACCCATTTACTTACAATGGGTGAAATTTCAAATGTCTGCAGCAGCAAAACTACTGATTAAATTCATACTAAATTGGGTTTATAGATTGCCAGTGACCCAGAGTACATGTGATTACATTTTGGGAAAAGTAGGTCAAAGTTCAATTTTTTTTAATGAATTGTTTAGATCTTTTTTTCCCCCATTTACTTATAATGAGCGAATTTTCAAATGTCTATATAAACATAAATTTTATTTCAATTTACTTCAAACTTGGCACATATATAGAGGCAATTGATATGCTGACATCAGTACACACATAGACATGATGACATCAGCTGGATCGATGCCAAAATAAGCTACAATATGTGCAAGGGGCGGGGTTTGTTGTGCCTGGAACCACTTGTTTGTTGGTGGTTTTTGTTTGTTGAATACATTCTGGCATACATGACTATGTGAAAATCAGCATGACTTACAACATTTATAATTTAAAAGAAGCTTAATACTTTCTTAAATATGTGACGCCACCATTTCATGTGTTTTTGCAAGATTGTTACCATTAAAATCGCTGATCGCAAATATAGAACTTTTTTTTTTACCACTTTGTCAAATAATCATTTCAAAAGCTGTAGGTATTAAAAGAAAAACCCATATTTCTAAACAGAAGATGCTATCAGAAGGTTGTTTTTTCATTCTACATAAATTTTTGGCGTCTGTAACAATAAAGTCTATAATGAGGGTGTGGCTCCAGAGTGAGGGTATGTTTAATTTAGCTCAGTCCAAAGTAAAACTATGCACACACACAGATATCGATCGTCACGTGGGTTTATTAAGGAGCTGACGTTCTGAGGCCTCTTATCACTCAGAACCAGACTGAAGCATGGGGAAGGCAGCCAAACGACGAAGAGTACGATCCAGGACTGAGAGACCAGGAAGCAGGTACACAAACCAGTTAGTTTAGTTTCATCCAGACCAGATTAGCCAAATAATTGATAAACCGACAAACAGAAAATGCGTCTAATAACCATTTAGTCCAGGAAAACCAAAAGTCCTTTCACTTTAGCTTTTAGAATATGAATATTTTCCTCACTTTTTTCATATCAGTATATATACTTTCTTTGGGTTTCTTTGGGAAAGTGAAAAATGCCATGACACCTGCAAACTTATGGTGCATTTTTAACTGTTTATAGATGACAACTATAACAACAACTGAATTAATCAAAATTAATACCTGAGTTCACAGCTATAATGTGGGAAAATATAATTCTTTTGATTACAGTTTTGCGGGTTTTATTTACTGTAGTCGAGTAAAGACAGCTTCAATTTTAAAAGTTCACATTTTTGATGCATTTCAACACAATTCAGTAAAAGTGCTGTTAAAATGAGCTTCAACAGGTCTGGGCCATATAAAAAATTAAATATAGGCTAAAAATTATGATTAACGTTATTGTAATATAACATTTCCTTTTGCATGGCATGCATTTTAAAAGACAAAATAATATTAAAAGACAAGTACATTTCAAGAGCTTTTAAGGTATTGTTATTTATGTTTAATAAATGACATGTTATTACTTAATGGGCCTAAGGTTTCCATTCCTATTTTTCCATCATAAACCAAACTCTGGGAAGTAAAAATAATTATTAAAATACTCTAAAATGATGCTGAGTAGCACACAGCCTCTTCTCAGATATCCAGGTCTGAAATAAGCCATAACTACCTGCAACGTTCTGAAACCAGTCACTTCAGATCAGTGCAACAGGACTGAGATGGTGTGTTGTTTCCACAGCAACGACTCTCTGTACTTCCGTTCTAACTGACGCTGTTTTTAAGGCTGTTTTTATTAGTTGGATATAATTTAGAGTCTTCAATGACCAAAATAGGGTTTCTATGAATGCATTTAATGCATATTTAGGAATTTCACATTGCACTTTTTTTTTTTTTTTACAGAAATGGCAAAAGTTTTTTTTTTTTGCTCTTTTGAGGTGGTTAAAATCGGTTGTAACTTTTTCTCTACAAGCTGTATTTTAAAAAAGGATAACAGTTCCATAAAATAGAGATCTTTAGCTGAAAAATGAGCCCACTTGATAAATGATGTGTGCAAATTTACTCTCTCTGGTTGATGTTCACTTTCGCTTGATCGGACCCTTTTATGAGTTTTCACAAGTGTGCTTCAAATTTGGTTGACATTTTGGGAAAACACCGCTGATGACATTTATTACTATTGCTTTTCTGCCATTGATGAAATAGTAATGGTTAAGAGGAGCAGATGAATGAAAACATGACTTATCAAGATTGGATTTACTGAGAAAGAGCTTCATAAATACTGAGAAATCACACAGTCAGTGAGCTGAATCTTACACTGTTGCCACCTTTACTTGTAATATCCCAAAATTGTTTAATTCTGCAGCAATTTTTTGATCTGAACTAGGCTTTATTCAGTCTTGGACCCACTAAAACCATCTGTACATCCTGGCAGGAATTACCAAGGTGTCTAAATAATGGTATCCATGGTACCAACAGGAAAGGGGCATGGCCTGCAGCAGCTCATTTGCATTCAAAGCTACAGACACAGAATGAGGACTAAACACAGAGCTAATAAAATTAAAAATCTATAGAACAGAATAGATGTTTATTGTCACTGTCACAGGAACAATGAAAATCAGTTTAGCAGCTCAGTTCAATTTAGCAGCATAACACGTAGTGCAAAAGACTCCATAAGAAAATATCACTCAGAGTATTAAGAAAAAGTAGGAATGTGCAAAGGCTTCAGAATACAATATACACATATCTCTGTTTTTCAGCTTTTAGGGTACAGATGTGTAACAGGCAGGGGAGTGAAGCAGCAGGCAGGCAGGGCTGTAATACTGCTAGTTGTAAGGGGGTAGTCAGCCAATGATGTAAATGTAGTTTTCAAATAGTACTATCCAACCGTATAATTTTGATGAGAAAATAATAAAGTTCAGAAGAATAGAGGCTTGATGTTGTGTAGACCTATATTGCCAGCAGCTTGCCTCAAGCCTCTGGCTGCCTAACAATTTCAAAAAAGGAGAATCAAGAAAAATGCTACAAAAACGTTGGATTTAACTCTTCAAAGTCAGAATTTTGATTAAAGTGTAGTTCTCCAAAAGTACTTGCAGAATATATAACTTTCACAGAAGAAAACTTACTTTTAGATATGGAGAAATTCATCTGCAGCTGAGTTTGATGGAATGACCTTCTCTGACTGACTGGCAGTTACACACTATGAGAATCCTAAAGGTCCCTGGTTTACCCAGAATACAGGCATCTTTATCAGTGAAACTGTACACAGAGTTAGTTTAGATAAAGTACTTCCAGATTATCAAATCCATGTGTCTTTATCTATAATTTGGTTGTCAGGGTAATGGCCAGCAGACCCAATGTGAAATTGAGAAACAGACCTCCTGATCACAAGTTGTTGTAAATTGCTAAATACACACCAATTGATGGCAAATTTGATATGGATGTTTTGCTTACCCTCTTATCTGTCTGCAAATGTCAAAATAATTAGGATCTGACACCTTAGAACCATGCCAGAATGTGTAGAATGTGTAGAAAGTGTGAGTGTCTTGTTACAGTGGAGAATGCTAACATAACAGTTTTGTGAGAAAAAACACCTCAAAGTATAAAATATATATATATATATATATATATATATATATATATATATATATATATATTTTAAAAAGCACAAACATTTATACACATACATTTAGTTCAGATTCTGCAGATTAAATACATAATTGATTGATTACTGTGTGATAATAACTTTAGGTGTAATTCAGTTTTAAAAGTTGAGAGGTCCTTCTTGTAGTGATTGATACCCATAAGCTGATAAACAGAGACATGCTACTAAAGTACAACTAGAACTTCTGAAATGAATAAAATATACTAAAAGAAATATACAAAAGCTAACTCTATACTCCAAATCTATGAAGTAATCTGAGCAGAGACCTAAATAAACATTCAGGGCATAAGAAACTGAGGTGGATGAGTTAAATGGGCTGCAATGTGACCCCTCATGTATGCATGCAAAATGAAAAGGCTGCAACAAAAGTAACATAGCAACAGACATAAACAATAAGCTGCTGCATTTGGACTCAGGTGACACAACACTGACTGTGAGTTAAAAACTGATTAAATTGAATAGTGTTGATGAATAGTATCATGGAACTGGGTGGTGGTGTATAAAGTGATGTGAAAACTGATCAGTACACAGAATGTTCTGAAATGTGTGCGTGCTGTGCAGACCTTTGGGGGTTTGTCCTGGTGTGTTGTTGCCTGTTTGGAACTGCACCACCGGTTCTCTGCCGCTGACAATCCGTGACCGAGCACCGGAGCCCGGATCCTCCGAGTCACACAACCCGCTGCCGCTTTTAAAGACATCTGAACTCAATAAACGGCGTTTTACAGGTGAATTAGTATCTTCTCTGTCATGTTAGTTCGTGCGGTGCATGTCTGTGTCCTTCTGCGTGTAACTAGACGTCCTGTCACGTGGTGTAGACATGGAGGAGGGTGCGCTCGAAAAACTCACCTTCACAGCGCAGATAACATTTATTAAAACAAGACTTTATCGATCCCACCATGGCGAAATATCACAGTTAACAGCAGCAACAAACAACACACAAGTGCAAAGAAAAAGACAGGCAGAAAAAACCCATAAGTAAGAAATTAAATACAAAGGAAAATGAGAAATTTCATATTGATATAAATACTTATATAAATAGAGAATTACAATTAAACATTTTTTTTAAAAATTAATTATACTTTATAGAAGCTTCTGCTATGTTTATCTTGGTATTTAATGACTGCATGTGACTAAGACACAAATAAAAGTAGTCAAATTAAAAGCCAGTATTTCTGAAAACACAAAATCTGGTAAAAGTTTAGAAATGTACTATCTGTCTGTTTAATCAGCAGATATGAGAATATAAATTAAAATATTTTACAGGTGTCTGAGCGTACATTTACGATAATTTCTGTACGACCGGTCAAATTAAATAAATTTGTGACCTTGTTTTTTTTTTTTTTTTACACAATATTGACCCAAAACAAATCAACATTTCTCCTTTAACATCTTCTTTTAAATCATTGTATATATTGTTACTTGTAAACTGTATTAAACTAATTTCATTGTATAAAAATGATCATAATGTTGAAACTGAATAAACATTTTAGTATACATTTATCTGATTTATATGAATACATTTTAGAACTTGATGAATCTACATAATTTCTCATAAACGTTAAATAACAAAAATGCATCCCAGTGTCACTGGATTTTTAAGTGAAAGAATATATTAGATAAAGTAACAAGACTCAAACTGTGCAGTGTGGAGTGTTTTTGCTCATTTATTATTGTAATAATATAGTAATAAATATATATCCCCAAAAGTCTCTTTATGATCACAATTTATTATCAATCACGTCTTCATTTACCCAAATGGTACTTATTATTTTATATTCTCAGTATATTACAGTCGAACGGCACGACGCGGTTGTCAAAAGGAGCACCATTAATGTTGGCCGATTAAAACATACGCTGAGTTCAGAAACAGTTAAAGTTTACCTATAAGAAAAGAATTGGACGTGTGTTTTGTCCGTAATATTAATTTATTATAAGCTATATAAACTCAAACTAATATTTTTCTCTTGTTGGACCTTACAGAGGCTTATAAAATTGCTTAATTTCCCTTTTGGTAAAAATAGTAAAACTCCGTGTTAGTTCACATTTGGGAAGAGCAAAGTAACTAGTAGAAGGTAGCTAGGTACGCTAATGTTTAGCTTTAATCAGTGGAGGTGCGCAATTTTCCACTACATTTCAGATGGCTGTACGCTGGTTATGCAGGTAAGAATAAAGTGGTTATATAAAATAAGTAGTATTTAGATGTTTAGAGCAAAAAGCTGAAGTTTTTTGACCAAGGTGGGGCAGAGTCAGGTGATCTACGGTAGCTGCCTAAGCTAGCTCCACAGACAAAGGCGTTCGAAATGAAGGAAAACTGATTAGCCGCTGATTCCACCAGCCATAAAACATACATTGTAGTACAAAGTAGAGTCCAGTACCAGGTACAATAAGAAATAAGGTTGTTTATAAGAGGGGCTCATTTATGGTAACCCCTCAGATAGTCTGTGGGAGGGGCGACCGACACCAGCAGCCCGACCGACCGCAGTCAGACTGTCAGTCAGTCGGATGGTACTGAAGCTGACCGGAGCCCTGCCGCTGCTCATTTTGGGATTATCCGTTTGGGATGCTACTTTCCCTCCACGATCCGCGGTGCTTTGGCTGATGGAAACAGACATCCGCAACAATGTGCGCGAATGTGTTCGGAGTTTTGAAAAGGTGAGAATGAACCTGCGATGGGGCTGGATGGCGTGTGTCAGTGTGTGTGGGTTTGTAGAATGTGGAGGTGTGGTGTTTGTATGGTGGGTCTCTGTAGAATCTTTCCGAGCACCTTTTCTATTCGGAACCGGCCACCTGAATGGGCTTTTCGGCGGTGACATAATGCGCAAAGCCGTGGAGGACCGGTGCATGCAGCCTGGAGCTGGAGAAGGTGCATGGAAGACGGTGTGTGTGAAGCAGCGTGATCTCTTTGCACGTTTCCTCCAGCGCACATCGCCTATTCTTAGCCTTTACACCAACACCAGATAGAGCATTTTTCTGGTGTCTGTTGGTTCAAACTGGGGGATGAGGATGTGTTTGCCAGGCAGCAGGATGGAGTGGATTTTACTGAGATTATCCAAATAAATACTCAGATTTGGAAGCTCTGAACCCTCATGCGTTCATTCTGGAAATGCCCAGCCCTCACCCTCTTACATAAAACTACTTTAAGGATGCTTCCTGTTCTAATTAGGATTATGACAAATCATATTGTTTGCATTCATATGCAACAATCACATCGCGCTCTGAGGGCTTGGACAGATAATGACAGACATTCTCATGATGCAACCTCTCCCCCTGAGACATGTTCCTTTGCAAAAACTAAAATCCGTTTCTTATCTTAATCCAGTGAATTACCACTCACCCTGCAGATACATAAAGTTCACTTTGATTTAAGCTTCACATCGTTTGCGGTAACTTAAACAATTCCCTCTCCTTTCCTAATCTTCACTACATTTATAGTATAAGTGTTGTAGTATGAGGGGTTTATCACAAAATAAGCAGCATTTGAGTACATCCAGCATTGCAGAGGTTTAAGATTTTCACCGTAGGATACTAACCACAGTAAATATCTTATATTCATGGTATCCATAGGACTGTGAAGGGCTTATATCGGGTTAGATGCTGTGATTGCTTAGTTCTACTTATGTGTCTAGTAATTATGGCTGTTAGAATTTTATAATAATATCATGATGAAACATACAGGCGATGATTGTCAATTTTTTGTTTTTAGGGTCTATATTTTTTACATTGGCAAATTAAACACTTAATATTTCAGTTTTTGATGCTTTACTTAACCCATAAAGACCCAGTACTACTTTTGTGACAGTTCTCAAATGTTTTTTTTTTGTGTACGTAATCTTTCTGAAGTGAGTTATTGTAATATTATCTTCTGTGTTTTGCGAAAAACTGGTATTTTCCTGTATTTAATCATGTAAATGTTCATAAAAGCTCAGATTAAAATTGAGGGTTATTAGATTATTGTATCAATAACAGAGAAAACTGAAGAAAAAGTGACTTTTAAAGCACAATATATCACTAATTGAACATAAACCAAGTGTCTCCATCCACTGTCATTGATCCATCTCCATGAGTTTTACTGGTGAATCAGTGTTGTAGAAGATGACGGTGATTCCACTTTCACTATGGAGCCTCTGAACGTCCAAACTGGGTCATATTTGATGGCCATGAAAAGATGACAAACTGTGTTTTGCACCAATTATTTACACGTATTGATAGAATTAATGGATAAACAGTTATTAAACATTTTAGATCAGTAGTTGGTTTTGGTCATCAGTGGAGGTTTGTGTCGTTATGGGTTAATTTGACATCAAAAAGTTTATGATTTTAATTGTTTTTAATGATATATCTTCAGCAGCTTCAACATCTAGTTTCTGATGTTTTTATACCATTTTTTAAAATATACTATTATTCTAGATTCTGATGTTATTAACTAAGGATGCATTGTATCGGCAGATGTTTGCTGATATTGGCCAGTATCTGATTCACTGTATGTCTCTTCACCAATGGCAGTAGCAGGTATTTATCTGTCACATTATATTAAAGGTGAAGGACTGCAAGACTTAGAAATTGTGACCATTTTTATATTCATTAAGATTTCTTTGAAACAAGACATTGCCTTAAGATTAATTGAATAGTAACGTCTTAAGAGCAACCTTTAAATGAAGTATATGTGACAAAAACAAGTAATTTATTATTTTAGTAAAAAATGTAGATGTAAATTTCAGACTACTGTACACCAGAAGAGACTAGAAGATTGTTCTTTGTAATGAATTGACACAAAATTTTTTATCCAACACAGAATCGAGGATGCTTGAAAAAAAAAAATCACTCAGATGGGATGAATTTAGGATGCCAACAGTCAGAATCCTAAATATTTTCGTGCGACGCCCCTCTCATTAATAACTACAGATAAATGGCCGTGTGCTGAGGATTAATGAGCATACTGTCCTCTCGGTAGCACTCGGATTCTGCCAATTCCTTTAATAGAGGTTAAACTGTGAACACATTTCTCCGCTCGAGGCACCTGTGACTCATTCCTCCTCGGCTATTTGACCAGATCTCCCCACAGTGGTTTTTTTCCCCAAGATGCATAGATCTGTTTCATATTTTGGGTGACGGTCAGCCGCATTTTCTGTCTGTATTTAAAGCTGGACGGACAGGCAAAATGGTTTTCATGTGGATTAGAGCGCAATCATTGTCGTGTCGGCCAGTGAGCCTGACAGAAAAGCACAGCGATACTCCGAACGGTTGTCGTGTGGGTGTTTCTTCTTGTAGAGATGCAATGTAGGTTAACCTCATTCAGCTTCATGATTATTCTGATTGTGAGGCAGAATTACATGTGGATATTTTCCTGTGAGTGGGCACTTTGCGGTTGTCAGCAGATCTATCTGGAGTGCTGTCTAACAAGAAGAAAAGAGGTCAAGGTCAAGGAAACACTTGTCTTTGTAGGCGTTTAGTACATATTTTGCTCACCTTTCACAATTTAGCACTCTGTACATTGATTTTCTCTAACACGGTCCATGTTATTTATTTATGTATGTGTTAGGTTCTGCTGTTATTGTACACTGACTTGAGGTACCTCAGGTTAGTGATTAGATCTGTTGAACAAACTGGAGCAAATGAGAACCATGAGTTTGATCAGATGCATCCACTATCCTTGAATCATAATCTGTTCACGTACTTCAGTCATGACCTGTCACAAATCATTTCTGATGTTTCTGCGAAATATGAGGGAATTCCCTGAAGGTTTTACTGAAATATCATGTGAGGTCAAGAGGTCACAGTGACTTTAAACTTTGACATTCGACCACTAAAATAGTTTCAGGTCATTCTTTCACCCAAGACAATGTTTGCACCAAATTTTGTGATATCCTGTAAAATGTTACAGAAATATTGCATTTAAAGCGGCTGCACAACAGTGGGAGACTTAGAGGAATTAGTTTAAGCATCTATAAGTTTCAGTTTCGCTTTAAGGTCTGAGCATACTCATTATGAGGTACGTACGGTAGTGATGCGTGAGTTGGGTTTTTTTTAATCTGTGGGGCTTTTGCAGAATTATTTGACCTGACTCAACCTGCCATGCAAATAAACTGACACTCTTTTGGCCCTCCCCAACCCAACCTGGGAGTAGCATGCTGATCCGTGCATCACTAACAGCATGAAATGCACCCCCATATAATCCCTGGACGGGCCTGTCCATAGACACGCTACAGCAGTGGCAAACATACGGCCCATGGGCCAAAACCAGCCTTTCAAAGGTTCTAATTTGTCCCACAGTATGAATTTGGGAAGTGCAAAAATTATACTAAAGTTATTAAGAGTCAAGGGTGTCATACTTGTTTTAGTTCAGGTTCCACATTCAGCACAATTGTGATCTCAAATAAAATAACAGCATAATAACCTATAAATAATGACTCAAAATTTATATCAAAAGTCATTGTAAAAAGTTGGTATTGGATCAGTATCAGCAAAACTAATTCCCCCAAAAAATCGTATCGTAAACAAAAAAAATCCAAATCGGGACATCACTATCTGTAAAGGCCCCAAATCTTAGTCTGTTATATTGAATAGGACTTCATAGAGCTGATACTGCAACTTATATGACAAAGGAATAAATTGAGGTTTAGAACACCCATCAAATATGGCAGGTTTACAAATGAAAATGTGTTTTTATTTCTGGTACATCTTCCAGATCACCAAGAAATTTGTCATGTTGATAAACCGTTACTGTCATGCGGCATCTGTGTGTTTCTTAAGTGCAAAACATTGCAAGTAAATTCAAGACACCCCCTTCTTCTGCCATTAAACCAAAGCAGAAAGAAGGGACATCAAAAGGGCTACAGACAAAGTTCAAGGCCTGTATGTGGCTTTGACTACTCCATCATTTATGATGTTATTAATTTTTAATATCCGGCTGTCAGAAAATCTAGTGGGACAAATTTCTGTTATTTCAGTCACATTAAATGCTGACAAGATCCTATTTTTGAGCACTTAATGATGAATATGGCAAATACACATAATGCAACAGTTAAAACAACTTGACTCATCTACCAAAGGCAGATATTTCCACCCATTTAACTCACAATTATTAAGATTAAGATGTAGCATGAAAAGGAACAAATGAATAAAATGGGGAAAAACAATACAACAAGCATACATTTTCCTAAACATCAGATAATTATACATCGTCCATATTATTCTTTTTCAACTAGTTACCTTAGGTTATGTTTTCATTGGGGTTTGTCAGTTTGTTTGTTTGTTTGTTTGCTTGTTTGTTTGTCTGTTAGCAAGATAACTCAGAAAGTTACAGATGGATTTTGATAAAATTTTCAGGAAATGTTGATACTGGCACAAGGAACAAATGATTACATTTTGGTGGTGATCGGGGGGGCTGAGTTGCCTTGGCGGAGGTCTGCGCTCTCCAAGTGCTTTTCTAGTTTTCACTGTGTTTGGTTTTTGGACAACCTGTTCTATACACCGAGCTACAACTGCCTGGAAATAAAGTGCATTACTTGAAGAAACTTTTGGGTCTCCACATGAATGATTTAAATCACTGACTTTCATGGTGGAACCAACATGAATGCAGTGAAGAAAAATGGTTTTTCTATTATTTTTTTTCCACGTGTTTTCAAAGGTATATGAAAACTCTTCTATCCATTTGGTGAAAGGTGCACAGTCAGCTAAAACAACAACAGTCATTATGTAATACTCATGATGGGCCTAAAATTAATGCACACTTCATCCAGAAATGCTGACATTTCATTGAGTGTGATTTATGTAAATCTTCCTTTTGTTCTCCTTAACAGAGGATCATACATCTGGATGTATATGAGAACAGGGCTTCAGTCACTGCCTTTTTACAGGATCACACTGTTGTAGATTCCACTGGTGGAAGTTAAACGTTTGGCTGAGGTTATTCAGCGTTTCACTGCCAGACACTTTGGCAGGAGTCCAGAGGAGTTGGAGGTCCTATTCACAGAGTTCTGGTCTGAGAGTACTGAAAAGAAACTTTAGAGTTAATCCATTCACTCTGGTCGTTGGACAGCGTAAAGCCTCCACGCTCCGTTGTTGTTCTTTGTTCGGACTTCCTTTCATGCCGCCTTGTGTGTTTTTTCAGCCTGTTTGGAAAGCCCTTTGATGGTGGGAAGAGGATGGACCATGGCGGCCCGCAGCAGCAGCAGCCGCATCCCCATCCCCATCCCATGGAGGCTCAGCAGCAGCCATACCATCCACAGCACCCGGCTATGATGCGTCTGTACGAGGTCCAGAAGGAGGTGGCCTCGCTGGGGCCTCAGGTCTGCACCTTCAGCGGCCTCCAACACGACCGCGACTACAAACGTCTGGAGCGGGAGCTGACCCGGCTGCAGCTGGAGGTGGACCAGGTATGTTAGCTGGTTTTAGATCCCTGTTAACAACTGCATTGAACAAAAACAGACTCAAGTACAACTTTTACCCACAAGTGGTTAAATGCACCCCCCCCAACTGACTGAATAACCACCACCCCCAGTCTAATGGACAATTCAATACTCCCCCTACCTCAGTGCAATACCTTGTTTTTAATTTTACCTTTTATATATCCTTTATTACCTGTATATATCCTTATTTGTTGTACATATTTCATATCTGTAGTATAGAGTTTTTTCCTTTTGTATATTTTAGTAGTAATTAGTAGTACTTTAATAGTATTTGTATGTTTAATATTTATCTTTGTAGTTTTTTTATATTGCTAATATTTCTCAGTATTTTGTGTGATATTTTTATAGTCTTTTTTGCACTTTTGCACTGTTTGCTGCTAAACAGATTTTCATTGTCCCTGTAACAATGACAATAAAGTCCTATTCTATTCTATTCTATTCTATTCTATTCTATTCTGTAATTCATACTGTTTCTAAATTAAAACATGAAAGAGTGAGTAGTGAGTCACTGTAGTGGCAGATCTGTGAAGCATTACCATTTGGGTTGAGATCATGATCCTTAGAGAGAAACAATACATCCATCCATGTTTGATGCTGATTAGATCGGCAGGAGCAGCCCTACTTCACTGTGATTAGGTGTCTGACTCCTCACTCTATGTGTTAATGAAGGAATACACACAAAAATACGAACATTCACCTTCTTCAGGATGTTGAGTATCTATTATAATAGTCCAAATGGCTGTTTACTTGAAAAATTACATTGATGTTTTAGATTAGGGGTGTCAAACGTGGGATTAATCCATTGTGATCTGTAAAGCACATGTATAAATGATAAGTTTTGGCTTCATATTGTTAAAATTGCACATATTTTTCTTAAGATTTTTCACGTTTTTTGTGAAAGCAGAGTTTTCAAATGTAAACCATGAATGAATTTTATTGTTATGCACTAAAACAAAGAGAACATTTTGGAGTTGTCACTATTTTAAGGTTATCATGCTATTATTTTACTAGCCCCACCCCGCTTGAGATCATATTGGGCTGTATGTGGCCCCTGAACTAAAATGACTTTGACAGCCCTGCTCTAAATGTTTTTGCCATTCTCTTCAAGACCATCAGAGTCCTTTAACAAAGAGAGGGATTCTACCTCACAAAGCGTCGAAGTTGGCCGTCGACCGCTGCCTTGATTATTAATGTGTTGGTTTGGATCCAGTCATTCGTGTTTAAACAGCAACTAGTAAACTGACCCAGGCAAAAGTAGAGCAACAACTCCTGTGTTTTGTAAGGTGAAATGTTTTGTCAAAGCAGTTGTGTTAAAGGAAAGATGCCTCAGGGCTTGAGTTCTTCATCAAAAGGGCTTTGGAAATGCAAAGTGGAAATATTGACAAGAGTTTTGGCAGTTTGGTAGTAGACACCCACACCACAACTGCTGATATTTTTGAAAGTTTATCATACAAATTATTTTCTTAGATTCTTATCTTCTTCTTGGGGTCATATTTGTATTTTAACAATAGCTCAGAAATCACATCAGTTCTCATTGTGCACAACACAACAGTGTAACTGTCCTGTTTGCGTCCCATCTGTACTGTCTGACTTTTTCCCCATTTCCCTTAAATATGAATATAGTCTGTATAGTTTTTATTCCTATTATTATTTTTTTTATTGCTTGCTTTTGCACTATCCTTATGCATGTACACTTTTTTTCTTGCACTTTATTCTGTTGCTGCCTCCACCGTTGAATTTCCCTGTTGTAGGATCAATAAAGTCTAATCTAATTGAATTGAATCTAATGTAATCTAATTCATATCTTTGATACTCACAGGTGGACACTGAGGGCAAACCGGAGCTGCAGGGGGCCCGAAAGAGAGCAGCGCAGGAGGTGGAAGGCCTACTGCGATACCTGGAGGAGAACGCCTCTCACCCGTCCCGAGTGGCCATCGAGGAGCTGAGCAACGAGGCGCGGCGACTGGTGGATGAGAAGGTGGTGGCGCCGCAGCGTGCTGGAGGCGTGGCTGAGATAAACGATGAGCTTGTGGATGCGTTGCAGGAGCTGGTGCTGAAGCTCACCCAAGTCAAGACCGAAGGGAGGGTGCCGCTCCGGAAGGCGCGTTACCGAGCACTAACACGCCTGTGTGCTGTGCAGGATGTGATTGAAGGGCGCACTCAGCAGCAGACCCTCTCCCTGCCACTGTCAGGGGATACCCATGAGGCCGTGCACCGCATCAACCAGGTGATGGTGAAGGTGAGCGTGGCCCGCAGTCAGCTGGTGGCTCTGCTGATGGGCCTGAGTGGGCGGGACAGCTGTGCACACCTGTCTCGAATCCTGACGGAGATGCAGGTGGAGCTGGATGCTCTGGATGTTTCTGGAAACGCTGCAGTTAGAAACTACCGGAAGCAGGTTGTGGAGGAGATAAACGGGCTGCTGAAACATCTGGACCTGGAAGGAGAGGGAGATGATACGCGAAGGTAGGCAATACTCAGGAAACACAAGGGTACAAGCGGTTTATTTTCCCTCAGTTTATATTTTTATCTTGTTTGTTTTCACTTTCATTTGGGCTTACTGACATCTGTCAAATCTGATCATCAGATTAAAACCGATGGTGAGATTTAATCAAATCACAGCGTCAGCCTGTGAAATGTAATCAGAAAAGGTCTCCGTTTAAAGGTCTGATCTGGGGACATGTTGGATTCACTGACACTGAGCAGAGAGGTCATGGGTAAAACAGTGAAAATCCAAGGCTCTATTTTTTACATTTTTCTAATTTTACACTTGAATTTTGCAGGTTTGAATCTTAAAAAATGACAGTTTCATAATCATCTGTGCATTATCCTTGAAAAACAAAATTAGTAGACACAAATTACAAGAAACAACTAGAAGAAGAAAGAAACTACTTTTAGAGTTGGTGACAGTGGTAAGAGCGAGAGGCACTGTTTTCTCCACTGGACACAGCTCTAAATGAAAAGAATGGAGTTTGATACTGAAATGGCAGCATTTCTTTTACACGAGTGACTTTGATTCTGAGGCTTACAGAGGTTTAAAGTTATTATGGGATGTTATTATCTTTGCCAAGTTGCCGTTTGTTGATCCACGGTTCAGACTAAACTGTGACAGTTCTGACCTTGTTTGTTCGCTTCCAAACAGATCTTTAGTGCAGCTACTGACAACACAAACCGTACAGAAAACAGAGGTGATTTATGGTTTTACTGTGGCTGTTTTCAGTCTAAAAACAGAGCTAAGCTAACAGAGCTATAATGTAAACTATCAGCTGATGCAGCACGTGAAGATTATAAGACACAGTGATATTTTGAGCAACTGTTAAAATAAGCGTCTGAGTTTTACTGTAGTTTGAAGGAGAAAACTTGATGATGCCATAATACAGATGTGTGGAAATAATGAGCTTTAAACTTTATTCATTGAGTGATACAGTCTGCGTTGGTTTGTTGGTGGTTTTGGCTGAGAGTTTAGAATTTTAATACTACACAGAACCACTTCATATGTATCAATAGTTAAGCTCTAGTAACAGAACTACAGGGGCAACTACCGCATCAAAGATCTAAATGTGGGCATAAAATAAAACACTGTGGACTGTGATTAAATCAAGCCAGTGGGGCTCTGGTCCATGACTTCCCCCTGGTGTTGATAGTTTGGAATATCAGTACTACATAGAACCACTTTAAGTAGACGTGTGCCTTAAATTATGTACCTGTAATTGCTAGTGCTGATGCTATGGTTCACCACCAGCGTAGATACTGAATTATAGGTGAACTGATTTGACTAATACAGCACCAGCACACAGTCGGATGTAAATTAGAGCCACATCACTCTCACAGAATTTTGGACAAATACACCCACAAAGTGCTTCATTATGTACAACATCAGACTGAAGTACTCATTCAAGCACCATTGCTTTCACTTTCACAAGGGTTGTTTGATAAAATATGTGCTGGAAGCCAAATTAATATAAATAAATATTAATGAAGCATAAAATGAATGCACTGTCTTTACAGAGGATATGTCAGCATTTTTAATATAACACATTAGATGAAGTGGTTGCAGTTTTGTAGCGATACCATAAATATAATGCACCATAATTGTACAGCTTGGTGAAGTTTTAAGAACTTTATTATGGCACCTTTGTGTTTTTGTGTTGATTGTGATTCTTTGGTGTGAAGGAGCTGCGTTCCCTCCTCCGCTTTATGACATTTTTCTTCCTGACACAAAACAACTTATTAAAAAAAAGCATTTAGTGACATTGCAGCTCATATATTGGGACACTTTGTTTGAAGCAGAATCATTGTGATAATATGAGCTTATTTTATTCTTTTTTTATTACAAGCATAAGTTTATTAGCATACTTTCATTAAAAAAAACTAAATGGTAATGGTATATTTAAGTAGTATTATAGTATATGATATTTTTAATGTGGTCTCATGTACTCCAGCACAATTCATTACTTCAAACATCATTTGATTTTTGTCTCCACCAGAAAGGTTATGTAACACTGTTTGTTTGTTTGCCTGTCAGCAGGATTAGGCCAAAACTAGCTAAGTGTACTCATTTTCATGAGCCTTTGTGTGGAAAGGATGATGCGAGATGATTAAATTCGGTTTAAGAAAGTGCACAGTGAGGCTGCCGAGGCAATGATGGTGCATTAATGTCAGTATTTGAACCAGAACTACGAGCAGCTGAGTGGGAAGAATCGTGTGTACTTCAGAGTTGGAGACATTTTTTGCAGTTCAAAGAAATGGGAAAAGGAAACAGGTTCCAAAATATTACGCAAAAGACAGCAGTTCTTGGTAAATGGGCCTCATTCAGTTCAGTTATAATGACCATCCTCATCTCCTTGTCTCTTCTCCGTTTTGCGATGGGTGGTCCAGAGTTATTACCCCCTAAACAAAAAAAACCCCTGAATGGACAAAACAAACACTGACTCTAATAGGAACCTTCTGTGTTTTTTGCTGCCAGCACAGAAGAAGAAGGAGAATGAAATCGATTTGGTTTCAATCTGCAGCTTCTTCATTAGATGTCACTACGTATTACATATTACCAAAGCTTTAATATCAGAACTGACTGAAAGAACAGGAAACACTGGGAAGTATTGATATTTCAGATTCAGTCCACTCTACTATTTTGATATAGACTGACTGATTTTTGCCAAGAGGATGTTTTATAAACTATTAGTGCTGACAGAATTTCACTGCAATTGTGGCTGATATTAGCATACTTATTAACATACGCAAACTCAGAAAATGGCAGCCCTGAAAAATAAAAGCTGTAACTATAACCGCCTAGAGTTTTTGTGCTCCAGATGTATAGCATGTATTACTTTGAATTAGATGTCCAATTCTGTATTTTTCAGATTCTTATAGTAAGTTATTCGCTCTCACATGGGTGATACATGCCAATTAATGAGTGACATCATTTTTAACCCTTAGAGGTCTATGGGTATCTTCTTGAGTTCTACATACATTCTTAAATTCACCTTTGTAACGGTACTTCCAAATAACAAAATACCCAGGTGTGTTATATTAAAATATTCAGGACAACATTAGATTTTTGTAAACTGAAAATGTTCTTGTCCTTGAGAATGCAGAGATAGAGGTAATTCAGTCCAAATGCTGGAAGTTTGAAATCAGATTTGTGAAAACTTTCAAATCTCTTGTGAAAACACACTTTCACTCATGGATAAAGTGTTTTGGTGCCTGAAATAGGTTTACCAAAGCCTTAGCTTCAGAAAAGTAGTGGAATATATGAATAAAATTATAGATAAGTTTCGAAAACATGTCTAAAAGGAAATGTTGTAATACCGTCTCCTGAGCATAAATGTGGTTTGTCATTCTATTTTCACCAAATGTCTCAAATGTGAGATAAATGTGGCTGAATAATGACTTCATATTACATATCAAGCTTCATTAAATGTGTGCAAATGAGAAAGGAACCTTTATTTACTTAGCACACAATCTTAACATACTGTATATTGATTTATATTTTCTAAAACAGTTCCTGTCCATCACACATTTTCAACAGGTTTGTAGTATTTCCAGTATTTCCCCATACCTCTCCAGATAAAACTGTAATAGGGAGGGTCTTATTGATTCCAGAGTGCCTATTGGTTGGTAAAAGTTGGTAGACGAGGGATTCAACCAATTGTTGCACAAGTTGACGGATAAAGGGCTGATCCAATTAAATACAGTAAGAGGTGAAGAAGATATGTGGTCATTGATCTATGATTGGTCCTCTAACTACAGCTGTCAGTCACTTATTGATGCGTCTTAGAGGGTTTTTAAAACTATCATATCTCGAGTTTCAAAGATTAAAAAATGCATTTTGTAAAGCCTGGAGATGTGATCTATAAACACACTGTCCCAGGATGCCCATAGAATGAGCTGTGTATTAATCCCACAATAATTTACCCAGGCTGCACCTGTGGATCCATACCACATGAGTGTCGAGGGTTAAAGAAACACACAGTTGGTCAATAGTCTGTAATAACGGTTAGTCAGGGTAGTAAACCGATTATCTCTTTGATCCCTCAGGTACGACTTGGCGCAGAACAACTCCATCCGTGAGATTGAGGCGGTCCGAGCTCACGTATCCCACTTGCGAGAGGGCGTCCTGCGTCACTGTCTAATGGGCGACCTGACCTTCAGACCCAAAGCAGAGCTGCAGAGCCTCCTCATGCACCTGGACCAGGTGGACACGGCCAAGAACCCATGCATCCGCGAGGCCCGCCGCCGCGCCGTAGTGGAGGTCCAGGCCGTCATCACCTTCCTTGACCTCCGAGAAGCTCTCGCCCGCCGCTACCCGGGCCCCACTGAGCATCCATCGCACCGGGCCGTGTGGATGGTCCTGGGCAGCCTGTCGGACCTCCAGGCCCAGGTTCTGGGCTTCGACGGGAAGAGGGCCGATAAGAGCTACATGATGTTGGAGGAGCTGCTGACCAAACAGCTGCTGATGTTGGACGCCGTGGACCCACAAGGCGATGAGACCACCAAAATGGCCCGAAAACAGGCGGTGAAGTTCGCCCAGAACATTCTGAGCTACTTGGACATGAAGACGGACGAGTGGGAGTACTGATCCACAAAAGACCGTGTGGGAGTGGAAGGAACTGCTAATGTGTGTGTATAAAGACTCTTATCATTCCACGGGCTTGACTCTGTAAATACTGACTCAAACCCCCAGAATGCACTGCAGCAGCGCTTTTCTTTTCCTCCTTTTGAGAAACACACTGAAGTTTGAGGATTTTTTTTTGTATGTGTGTGTTGTCCGTTGTGTTTGTGTGCGGTTGTTGAAGCCTGCTGCCAAAGCACTAACTAGCGCCTGTTTCGGTGGTCATTTCCTCCAGACTGCACTTCGATAAAACTGCCCGAGTGTGATAGATTGCTTCGCAGCGGCTTCCCCGTTTGGCCTGATTAACGTGAGTGTCAGTTGCTAATGGAGACAGCCAGTGTGTATGTGTTAAATACAGTGACCTAATTATGGAGAGTGGTCCGCCGCTCCCAGATAGTGATACCTGTTGGTACTGTGCCGATCTGAGGCGTCAAACAGCAGGAAAAAAAATCTGAACATTACTGCCAGATTTACAGCTAGAACTAAATTTATTTTGAAGAATTTGTGGTCTGATTAGATTTATTTAAAGGAGCTAGTGGGTAATTTTGGTTATTTGAAGTGGGATTGTATGCAGTATTTATCCATAGTTGGAAAATTACATTGGTTATTATTAGTGTTTAAACTTTAAATTGAAAATAAAATGATTAGTAATAACCTAGGGCACAGAACAGGTAAAATAATACAGACATTTGGATGTTGAAGAAGTCATTATATCCTTATATAATCAGAAAGTCATATTAATTACAGTTTGTATGCCTAAATAGTGATATTAGACATGCCAACCACATATAAACATTAGAAACAATACTGTTAACCCCAACCCTGGAAACTGGAAATGCTTATTTAGCCAGAGATACGATTATTCAGTTACAAAACACATTAAAGTTTTATAAAGACTTACCTTTGCTTTTACCACAGACATAAATAATGTGTATTTGCATGTTGCAAATGTTTGATCCTGATAAAAGCAGCTGGAGATGAATATAAAACAGGAGGAAAAGATCTGTTTTTTGCCAAGACACGGAAGCAGAGACATGCACTGCAGCAGTGAAACATTAATACATAGAGAAAAATCTAAATCAGTGAAGGTGTAGGCTTTATTTAGAACATTTTCTCTGCTTTAACTTGTAATAAGACTGAAGCAGTTATGTCGAAGCCTTCAAATCCACCAGATTCAACTGGAAAAAGCAGTTGTTTTACCTGACAGAACACAGGAGTTGCTGGTGTACTGCTGCCTCGAGTGGTTGGTTTCGGCATGTGATTGTGTACCTTTAGTATTTTAATATTTCAGTTTGGATCTGTGTTAACAAATAAACTAAACACTACAGCTTGGAATAGACGAATCCATCTCGTCGACCCATCTCCTCAAGAAACTGTATCAGCACTGGAGAAGGGTCTGCCTGAATATGTTATCTTCTTGTACTTGTTTGTGTTTATTTAAAGCAGTCACAAATTTTACAACACAACACTGGTAATATTGCACTGCAAAACCAGAACAAAAACTTGCTATTTTCAGTGTTGTTATTCGTAGGTGGTTGTTTCTTTGGCGTAACACACAGGCAGCAGCAGGCCTTTTCCAATGACTTATTTCCTTGTGATGGATCAGTAACTCTTACATTATATGGACAAAAGTATGTGGACACATTGAATTCAGGTGTTTCTTTTGTAACAGGGGTCTGGGATAGAAAACAATAATGACAAATGCCATAATATAGTTTTATATTGTGATAAATATCATTGCATTGGTTAGTTTTGTTGCTATCTTTGCAAAATGCCTCAGAGATGGTTTTAACTTAATTTCTCTTTTTTTTTTATCCATGACTATGATTTTTAATGTTCTACCTCTAAATTTCTAAAGTATTTTTCATGCTCTGATTGTAAATAATTTTCTACCACAACTAATCATCTACTTTTTTCACATCTCACTTAGGAAGAAAAATCACCCATTAAACTTCAATGAAATATTGACATTTATATCTCAAATCAGCATGAACAGGACATCTTACATCTGTAGCCATGATGTATCCCAGTATTTTTGTCCATATAGTTTATAAACATCAATATTTCCTTAAAGTTTAATGGGAGATGAGAGAAAGAAACACCTGAATTCAACGTGTCCTAATACTTTTGTTCATATAGTTTTATCTTCTGCAGGGTAAAATTACCATTTTTATCAAAACAATGGAAAAGAGTGACTTTACAGTCTTATTTCCACCTGTCAGATCTCAAGGTAAAGCAGGGAAAATACGCTGAATTATCAGTACACCAACTACACATGCCCCACTTCCAATAATCAGAACTAACACTAACTCGTAAACTAATATAATCTGCAGTTAAATTAGGTTTTTACTGCAACGGAGCTGATGTTTGCTCCAAAAACTGCTGCCACTGACGCCAGACTATCTGTGTTTAAACAGCAGTAATTAGAGCGAGGATGGCAGGAGTTTGCATTATTGATGTAAGGTCACCCTTCAGCCCTGTGCGACCCTGTTCATCCTCTCATCGTTCAGTCTCTGGCAGTGCTCCAGTCCACACTACGATGGCAAACTCCCCACATTCTGGACAGTGCGGCTATCGTGGCCAAATGGTCAGATACCGGGCCTCTTTTTACAGCTTTACTCCCGCAGATACAGAAGCGTCGACGCAGCTAAAATCTGCACGGAGATGTTATCTACCGAGGCAACCCGCCAGGCACGAACGGGATGTTTAACAGAGACGATGATGTTTGAAAGGATAACGCCCCCCCCCACCCCCCTCTTCTGCTTTGCCTCTGCTGCTTGTGTAGCTGTTAGTCTGTAATACGTTTCAGATGTTTGTTGTGACTTTGTGTGATCGCACAAGGCTATAAATGGATCAGGTTTGAATGCACGAGTAGGGAAGAGGAGGCGAATTTTAGCTGTGGCTGCTGCTTTTTTGTTTCTTCCCACTTCTTTCTACTGACGGAGGGCTGTTAGAGGTCCCCAGGGAGAGGAAGAGGAAGAGGAAGGCTGAGGATTGACACATCAAGGCTGAAGCTCACAGGGCCGACAGTCGCTGTACACACACAGTATTGACGGCGATCGCATTCGACAGAGCCTTCTAGAAACTTCTTGGAGCCGCTGCTGCTGCTGCCGAAGACGGAGGGCGGGAGGGAGGGAAAGGAGTAGGAGAAAGGAGACAAGTCCAAATCTCTGTGCCTTTATTTTTACCTTTCCCTTTGACCGTTCTGTCTGAAAGCAGGCGGCGGCCCAACACGGAGCGAGCAGCTGCTTGTTTTAATGCACAAGATTGAAAAAAGCACTGAATGTGTGTGTGTTTGCGGAGAGCACCTTGGCCGTTATCGCCACAAGACATTTGCACTACCTGTCAGAAATTGCAGCTTTTTGCGATACAGTATTCACACCCTGCTAAAACACTAAAGGTAGCTGCTTTCTGATCAGTCAGTTTCTGGTAATGCAGGCTGGAAATGTGAGTCACACAGTGCGTTCACACTGCGAACAGCCCCGTAGCAATTAGTGATGTCCCGATCTGGATTTTTTTGCTTTCGATCCAATCTTTTTTTATGATTAGTTTTTTGACGATACCTATCTGATACCGATCCGATACCGACTTTTTTCAATGAAATTTTGATTTAAATTTGGAGTCATTATTTAGAGGTTATTATGCTTTTATTTTACTTGAGATCCCAATTGGGCTGAATGTGGAACCTGAACTAAAACAAGTACGACACCTTTGACTCTTAATAACTTTAGTATAATTTTTGCACTTTCCAAATTCATACTGTGGGACAAATTAGAACCTTTGGCAGGCCGGTTTTGGCCCATATGTTTGCCACCCCTGCTGTAGCGTGTTTATGGACACGTCCGTCCAGGTATTATACAGGGGTGCGTTGTGTGCTGTACGTTAGTGATGCACGGATCAGTGGGTTATACTCGCGGGGTGGATTGGATTGGGTCAAATAATTACACAAAAGCCCCACGGGTTGAAAATAACCCAACTTGTGCATCACTGCCACACCATAAAGTGAAAGTGAAACTTAAAGACACTTAATAATTCCTCTTAGCCTCCCACTATTGTGCAGCACATTTTCCTTTTCCATACTTTCGGAACTTTAATTTGAGGGGGCAGGACGTTTGTTTACCCCCCTCCTCCTCAGAACCGGGCCGATCTTGTGACTAAATCCGATCAGATCTTCTAAAAATCGGGACATCCCTAGTAGCAATTAACAAAAACCTACGGACCAAACACAACTACAACCACTATGGAGTCTGAGGTCAGTTCAGTATTATTTATGGGACATTTTGGGCTGATACCAAAAATGTAAAAAAATAACAATTTGACTGATATTACATCATTTACAGTTATTTTATTCAGTTTTTTTGTCAGTATTTCTTTATGAACACAAATGCAATCATACAAACTTATGAAACACAACAGCTACTGTCATTAAGGAAATATCGTATTCGCTGGTACCGATATATCTGCACATCCCTGCACTCAGCTGGAGTAGGGAGTCCCAGCAACTCAAATACAAGGATTCGCTGCTTTTCTTTGTCTTGTTTGACAATATTGAAATACACCGAACAACTAAAGTGATGCACATTTGTATAATAGGTAAGGAATTACCATTCAGCAGCCATATGAGTAGCAATGCTTCACATATTTAAAAAAGATATTGTAGAAGTTACATTACAACCATAAGGACATCTAGATATAGGCCTGCATTTCTGCTTGTTCAGTATTTTTTTTTCAGATTTTAGACTGAAAATAAGGTTATTAATCAATTAAAGGTGCAATTTGTAAGATTAGGATTCAGAAATTATCCTCAAAGTGGCCAAATTTTATTAGAAAACTGTGATGTTGAAAGCATAACTAACAAATATTTGACAAGATAACACTTTAATATAATAATCTTTTTGCATGACTCTACATCTCAGTTTTTATAAAACTATAACAGCAATTCCAGGTGTTTTCTTTGTATGATTTGTGCTGCATTAACAATCAGCTGATTTAGGAAATAGATTAACACTGTTGGTAAAGTAATGCAGTTAACTACCTTTATTTATGTTTTCATGGCCAAATTATCAGTCTAGCAGACAGAAAACACACTGTTGTTCTCCTGTTGGTAATTTTGGTTGAAGCCAAAAATATTACAAATTACTCCTTTAATTAGTTAGTAATGTTACAGCCTTAAACAGAAAAATAACATTAAGTCCTTTGCATTCAGTCATGCTTTATTTTGTTTTGTTTTTTTAAATGCTGCAAATAAATGTGTTTTTTCCGTTCACTTTGTGAGTGAAAACTGTTTGGAAAAATTAACCAATTGTTATACACATCGGTCAGTTTTCTCACATGAAAGACCTACATTTAAGGGCTACAATGGTCTGACTCTTTCCTTGTTTATCACTTTTTTTTCTCATTATGTTACTAATATACAGCTTCCTGCAGTGAATTATCGTCCAAATAGATTTCAGAGGGTGTTGCTACGTAGACTATTCTCTCACTACTTTCACACAAACAGAATGTTTGTAAAACAACCAATGATGATGCCTAAACCCCTAAAAAGCAAGACAAATGTAAGAAGTGTTTGTAACTACTTTCAAGGCATCTGTTGTGGCAAACAAAGCTCTAAATTATTAGTTAATCCATGCTTTTTTTTTCAGCTTCTGCCAAAAATTTAACCCTCAAAGACTTTAACATCTGCTAGTGACCTAAAGCATATACTGATCTAAAATGTTCAATAACTAATGAAACACTAATCCTGTCAAAACATTAAAGAATTGGTGTAAAATGCATTTTCTGAGCTTTTCATGGTCATCAGGTATGACCCATTTGGACGTAGTGAACGTGGAAACACCGTCATCTTCTGCAACAATGATTTACTAATTAAACCCATGTAGTTTGACACATGACAGTAGTTATAGATTCTCATTTTTAGTTCAGTTAAGGATATACTTTGCTGAAAAAGTAGTTTTTTGTTCAGTTTTGATGCAATAACCTCTGAATTTACTCTGAGCTTTTATGAACATCTACATGATAAAGTAAATTAAATATAGGAAAATACCTGATTTTCACCAAAAAAAACGCAAAACGCAGAAGATGATATTAATAAAAATGGTAATAATTTATATAGGAAAGGTTTAGTGTAGAGACAATTCATTTGGAAGTTGACACAAAATAGTTAAAATAGTCATGAAGGGTCAATGGAAGTTTAGGTGAAGCTGCAGGTATCTCTAACAGACATGATCGAGTCATTATTAATAGACATGGATGCTACACTTTAATGTTTCATCTATCCATGCTACCCCAAATTTTAGTTAAAACTAGTGCTGTCAAACGATTAAAATCTTTAATCAGATTAATCACAGGGTTGCTGTGGATTAATTTCGATTAATCACGATTAAATATAATTCATTTTTTGTCTTTATTATTCGCATTTCATTTTGTATGAGCAGACTCAAGAAAGAAGGGACTATATATGCACTTAACATGTTTGTACAAGCTGGGTGACACATTAGCCGAAGTGCTAGCAGAATCCCCGACTAATGTATGCTTAATGTGTTAATGTGGTATTTGAAGCTGGAAGTGCTTCAGTGAAAAGAAAACCCCTTCCTGCAGAGTGTGTATAATACTTTGTTGGTCAACTGTTCCGTCTTGGGTTTTTTGTCCTCATATTTCCATCCAGAGGACCAACGTGTTGTTTAGCATCTTCCATTTTTATGGTTTAGTTCTGCTATCTGTCACTACCGGATCAACTGCCCATTTGTTCATGCGCGACAGTAACTCTACTTGGACAAACTGACCCAAACGTGTTCCCAGAGATGTTCAGAGTCATTCTGTGCTGCAGATGGGTTAATCGTGTTAACATTTTTTTGTCAGATTAATCATGGTGATGGATTCATCTGCATTAACGTGTTAAAACAAAGGGGTGAGAGCTAAAGCAAAGGAGTGAGGGCTAATAAGCTATACTTTTTTTTTTTTTCTCATACTTTATTTACATAATACCATATACACATAGAACAGAACATGGCATGGAGAAAACATAATGCTCGAGGTGGGGCAGGAAGAAATTAAATTAAATATAAATACATATATAAGTAAGTAAATTAAATAAAAGTAAAGGAATAAACAAGAAGAGAAAAAATAATAATAAAATAAAAATAAATAAATAAATTACAACTTAAATTAATCACATAAGGCTTTAGTCTTCATAGCTTTAGGGTTAGTGCAAAAGTTAAGTGTGTCTAGGTAAGATTTTAAGTAAGACTTAAAAACCTCAAAGCTGGGTTTCTGATTGGCAAATTTGCTGGCATGTACATGAAATTTGGCAAATAAGGAAATGAGATTAAGAATAAACAATTTCTGAGCAGGCAGATCAGTAAGAAAGAAACCAAATAAAATATCTTCAATTTTGAAGTTAAAAGAAATATCCAGCTTTCTATTTAGCTAATAAGCTATACTTCTTCTCACTTCTTTTCGAATATGACTCTTTTTTTCTTTTTCTTTTTTGTGTGTATTATTTTTTGCTTCCTTGAAATTTCATTTCTATATTATGTTGTGCAAAGAAGTCGGTTAGTAGCAATCAGGAAGCTTGTATCATTTCCATATTTGAAAAAATTCAATTAAAAAAATTAATAAAAATAATAAATAAATAAAAATATTTAATAAAAATTTGACAGCCCTAGTTAAAACACATAACTTAGCTTTCACACTATTCCAGATCCTTAAAATTTGGCTTTTGGGACCCACTTTCAGATTCTAGTGCAGATGGAGTCTTATAATTTAGTACATGCTCCTCCATGATTCATTGTACCCATTCACATTAAAAAAACAAAACATTGGCCTTGAATACCAGCTGTTAATTCAACGTGGATCTGAATCAGACGATTCTGTCCTTGTTTATTCTATTCACAGCTGTTGGGCGGCGAAATTCGGCTTTTTGTCATGTTTGTCGTGTTCATACCAGTTTGGTCGGACAATGTTTGGAGATTATTTCTGGAATGTACTAGACATATTAGTGTGGATCTAGCCTCAGTAAACTCTGACACCACAGTGCAGTGAATAAATATATAATTCCTTTTTTTTAGTTTCTTTTCTTCAGTTAGATCAGGGGTTTCGAACTCATTTTAGTTCAGAGGCCACATACAGACCAATGTGGTCTCAAGTGGGCCAAAATAATAACATAATAACCTATACAAAATGGCATCTTCAAGTTTTTCTTTTTATTTTAGTGCAAAAAAAAACTAAAATTAAATAATGAAAATGTTTACATCTACAAATATTCCTTTAAAAAATGTGTACAACCTGAAATTTCTTTAGAAAAATAAGTGCAATTTTAACAGTATTCTGCCTCAGCTTGTGTACATTACAACTTGCAGGTCACAGTGAATCTACAAATACACAAAACATTTAGTAACGGGCAGAATATTGTTGAAATTGCACTTATTTCTCTTAAGACACTTGAGGTTTTTGATATTTGTTCAGGCTATTTATATTTTTTGTAAAAGGATAGTTTTTCAGTGTAGGCATTTTTACGTAATTTTACTTTTTTACACTAAAACAAAGAGTTGTCATTATTTATAGGTTATTATAATTGTATTTTACTGGTCCGACCCACTTTAGATCACATTAGCCTGTATGTGGAACCTGAACTAAAATGATTTTGACATCCTTCATTGTTAATATCTTCAGTGTAAAGTCACCAAATTCATCCCATGGGCCAGATTGGACCCTTTGGTGGGCCGGTTTTGGCCCACGGGCTGTATGTTTGACACCGCTGAGTTAGATCAGGATACGTCAGATGATTTTCTTCAGTTATATCAAGCCTTCAGGTGTTGTAGAACGGCTGTATCATGAATTACTCTGTGATTCACATCCTCTAATTTGGACAATATTACATGACAGGGGGAAGTGTATTTGTAATGAATTGGTGAAGAAAAAGAAGATGACAAACAAGGACAAACAGACCAGTAAAAGCCCCAGATCTGTAAAACTGTCCCTGAAAATAGAGACGTTTCTGAAATTCTAAACTACTGTGAAATTGTGGATATCTGATTTGTTGGTGGATGATATCGGTTGTGATCAGCTGCGGTGTGAACGCACTAAAAAAACCAAACGTCTGAGTCGTTTCCCAGCAACAGGAGACTCATCTGATGAAAACTCTGAAACAAATCTTCAGGGCTTTGTTGCTCATTGCAGCCGCCTCGAACATCGTCCTGTGTGTCGCTGCTTTTTTTTTTTTTTTTTTCTGAAAACATAAAAACATGTTCCAGTGAACTCCCACAGACCCTTTGTATCTGCATTAAGCTGCTGCTGGAAGCGTAGTCTGGCATGAAGCCTCCAGCTCGGCCTCCTGGGTAATGGAGCTGACTGATGCGGGGGAAAATGAGGTTTAACAGTGTTCATTAAATGTCGTCCGCCTGCCTGTTGTTGCCACAGATGCTGTTCTCACAGCAAACCTTACGCTCTCAGACCAAACCAACCCGAACACACCTTAAGTTCACATGCTCTTTTATATGCAGTAGAGCAGGGGGGTCAAACACATTTTAGTTCAGGTTCCACTTACAGCCCTGTATGATCTGAGGTGGGCCGAACCAGTAAAATAACAACAGAATAATATATAAATACAGTCACGGAAAAAATTATTAGACCACCCTTGTTTTCTTCTATTTCTTGTTCATTTTAATGCCTGGTCCAACTAAAGCTACATTTGTTTAGAGAAATATAATGGTAACAACAAAAATAGCTCATAGTAGTTTAATTTCAGAGCTGATATCTATCCATTTTCCATATTTTCTTGATAATAACCAAAATCACTTCAGTTCTCACAATTATCTATGGCATTGTACTGACAAAAACAGTGCTTTTAGGCATTCCATGTTTTCTTTTCTGTCTGTTTTAGTCACATGATACACACAGGAGTTAGTACTGGATTGCATAACCATTGTTTCTGATGACTTTTGATGGTCTAATAATTTTTTCCACAACTGTACATCCCATGTTTAATTATTAAGTTTGATTTTATCCAGATATTCATACCAATTAGCTGTTAATTCTCATAGTTTGATAACTCCTGTCTAATAATTATTCCTGTGACTAATGTCAACTCCAAACTTGTATCTCTGTTTTAGACTGAAAAAAGTAAAATTACATAATAAAATTGTTTACATCTACAAATTGGCCTTTAAAAAACGTAGATAACATGATCAATTATGAACAAACTGAAATTTCTTAAGAAAAATACGTGCGATTTTAAAAATTTTCTGCCTCAGTTTCTCATTTATACTTGTTCATTACCAATAACCTATTTAAAAAAAGACACCTTCATGTTTCTCTTTATTTTAGTGCAAAAACAGTAAAATTACATTATGAAAATGTTAACATCTACAAACTCTTCTTTAAAAAATGTCAACAACCTGAAATTTTTAAAGAAAAATTAGTGCAATTTTAACAATACTATGCGCAGTGTATCATTTAAACTTACAGATCACAGTGGATCTACAAATACACTAAACATTTAGTAACAGGCAGAACGTTGTTAAAATTGCACTTATTTTTCTTAAGACATTTCAGGTTGTTCATATTTGTTCAGATTATTCACATTTTTTGTAAAAGGATAGTTTGTAAATGCAGACATTTTCATGTAATGTAGCTCTTTTTTAACATTAAAACAAAGAATAATTTGTAGTTGTCATTACTGATACATTATTATGATAGTATTTTACTGATCTGACCCACTTTAGATCAAATTAGGCTGAATGTGGAACCTGAACTAAAATGATTGTTAATATCTTAAGTGTATTTTCTGCATTTGACACATTTACCCCGAGGGCCGGATTGAACCCGGTTTTTGCCCACGGGCTACATGTTTGACACCCCTGCAGTAGAAGATCAACATGTTTGTTCCTGTGCACTTCTGCCTCCTTTTTAGACACGCTTTTACATCATTTATCAGAAGTTTTACACCGTTTGAAGAAATGTTACTCAGATCTTTTCCTGTCTTGTCATCATCTTGGCTCGAAGATGAGCCCCTCTGTGGGTGTACAAATTTATACAGTTTGGTTCCTAATTACAGACACAATGACGTAAAGCACCATTTTCTACAGGTTTTTTGTTGAAATGAAGGGTTTTATGTGAATCTATGCAGAAAGAAAATGTTGAAGGTTCAGACGTCAAAATATACGTACAGTGTTCAACAAATGTATGAGATAAAATGATCGTGATAAGTCTGATACTATGTAGTGTTTATCTATGGATCCTGCTCTAAAGACAGAGGTATTATGGGTAATCTTCAATACAAGATGTATGAAAACCAGCTGTGTTAGAAGTCTTATAAATCCACTTTCTTCAGCAGTGTTGTACATGTGTTTGCATTAAAACAATACATTTCATACATAAGAACAAGACTTAGGACTTAGGAGGGTCGGCTGAGAAGTTCACAGATGTGTGGGTTATTTTTCCTCACATTTCTTCTTAAATTATTATTATTTTTTGATATATACTTATTCTACAAGTAGTTAAATAATATAAAAGATGGTTATTTGTAATTTTAAACTCTATTATGGTCAGAACATTTCACAACTACAATAAAATGCTTGTTCAAGAATCTAAATGTGTTAAAAATACAGATATAAAATAAAGAAAATAAACCCCAAAGACAAAAAATTATACTACGGTAATTACTGCGATCATATATAATTTTCACAATAAACTGTTAGTCTGTATGGGGTTTTAGTCTGTTTACGTTATCAAATAAAATCACCAAACGTCTCGATGTTTTGTTGGTTTTATGACGAATAAGCGTGTTATCGTTATTATTGTGAATGTTCTGCCTCTTTATAATATGATAATTATGAAGAAAATTACTGACAATATAACAAAAACTTCACTCTTCTGTTTAATATTTTGTGCATTTTCATCCATTTTTCATTCATATTTTGTTGATTATTTTCATTTGTTGCTCATTTTATGTATCATTTTATTCATTTTCGTCCATTTTCTTGATTGTTTTGTCAATTTTTGTTTCATTTTCTCAACTATGTCGTTTGTTTTTTCTCATTTTCTTGGTTTAATGTTTATTTTTTCATGCTGCTTCAGTGCTGTGAAATACAACATGGATCAAACCAAGTCAATAACCTATCACATCCATCCTTAATAGTTGACCTATGAACTTTTCAGCAAACCTTCATATATATAAGAAACACCCATTTTTCTCTCTGCTCCATTCTAACGTATATTATCAGTTGAAGGAATTTGGAAGAATTAAATATGAGCTTCACCTCTTATTTTTTGCTAGATATTATCAGCTTACGGGTATTTTTTAAAGAAGTTTTTCTCTCATGTAGAAAGTTATGCCGATATTTACACTTCTAAACTAATTCATAAAGAAAATTGCAGCCCATTTGGTCTAAAAAAGCAGCAATTTTGATGAGCAAATGCTGCAGAATTTGAAGTGATTCTTCGTTAAAAAATGTTTTAAAGCAGATGCATAGGATTAGCCAGTCAAAATGTACCAAACATTGGAGAAAAATAGCTGTTTTTGCACACAGATGGCTGTTAAAAGGAGAAATCAAGCATTTATATTGTCGGATAATGATATTAAAAAGTAATTTTAACCTATTCTTGGTTTCTGACCAATAATATGTTCTTTTTTTATTGAAGAAAGAAGCTGAATAATTACTTAAAACAACTGGACATTGTGGTTTTTACACCCAAAAGAAAGAAATAATGACATTGTATACATTTGGTGTTGTCAGTTTCTCAGTCAGTCTGAAAATTTTACCGTCAGTCTCTGGTAAATCTTCGCCTTTCACTGTTATATCTGAGCTCGTCCTGTGTTATTTCTTCTTCCTGACACTCACCCGGACCGTTAAAAGCTACTCAGCGGGTTGTGGCGAGTGTCTGAACTTTGTGTCTGTGAAATCCATTAGAGCTTTAAAGATTCAGATCCAGTGTGTATTTAAAGGTGACTTTATCAGCCCTTCAGGACGAGGCTTTTACGTCAATACAGGCTTCAGTGACCAGATGCAGAAAGGACGGAAAAGGTTTTAGGCGTCATTTCTCTGCCCTCAGTTGAATGTAGTTTTTGAAGAATGTTTTTGTCTTTGAATTTCATTACCAAAGTTATTTTTCTTGTTTTTAGTGGATGAGGAACAGGTATTCAGGCTGCATTTAAAAGGGTTTTTGGGTTTAGTTTGTTGTTAAAATCTGGAAAATGGTGTTTTAAAGTTAGTGTTTCAATCGGCAAATGTGTGGAAATGCTTAACTGTCTAGAATTTGCATGTGAAAATCATGAATAGGATGGACATTTAAGGCAAGAAAACTAAAAGAAACACCGAGCTTCCTCACTGAATCTGTTCTCCAAGCGCACTTTTCTTATTTCTCTGTCATTGTTGCGTATTTATTCTGCTCTGCCTTTATTTCTGCAAAAAAAAACCAAAAAAAAAACAGGAATGTTCTGTGATGGATGAAGCATTACATTTCATTTATTCTTCCCATTGAACCAATCAAATATATGTTCTCTCAAGTCGCCTTTAACTGCGTTGATTGTGACGGGCTTTTGCTGTTTCTCCTCCAAGACGCTTGTACAAAAAGCACACAGAGACTGGGAAAAAAAAAAAAATAATAATAATAATACACTAAAACATGTGTGAATGCTCCTGGATGGTTGTGTTTTGGATTTGTATTCCCACTGCAAAATAAAGATGGCGTGTGTTGATCAGTGTTATGGTAATGTCTGTGTGTTTTTTTTTTTTTTTTTGCACACCAGGGGTTATTTTAGGAAAACATATAGTATTGTCAGGGGACGTTTGATGAAAGTTGTTCCAAGCGTCACAGATTCACTCTTTGCTGTAGATGTGCATCAGGCTTTTAGCTGATGTAAAAGGATGAGTTCAAGGACGTGTTGACACTGTAGGACATAAACCTGGGATTTTAAAGTTACAAGATACATTTAAGTCATGTGGAAGCATTTTAACACATTATTTTAGGCTAAAGACGACAAGTAGAAAGATAAATGACACTTATCTACAATAAAGTGCCTCCAGAATAAAAGTAGAGAAATATTTTTTGTAAGTTTGAGTCACTAGTAAACAAAAAATTTGTCAAAATTGCAGGTTGGCTATAGTTTCCAATGTACAGACTTGGGTCAAAACGTGAAATTTTGAGAATTAATGAGAGAATGGGTTTTACTCCAGTGGAACGTGTGTCTCAGTGCAAGGTTATAATAGTTTTGGATTTTTCTTTCTCTAGTTCGGTTTTATTTAGTTTTGACTTTTTTTCTCCAATTCAGTTTGTTTTAATTAGTTTTTAGAGCAGGTTTGCTAGTTTTTATTAGTTTTTGTTATTTCCTAAATTTTAGTTTAGTTTTAGTTTTTTTATATATATTTTTTATCTTGAGTGGGGACGAAAAGATGACTCTAAACCACAAGTGACGAGAAGTGACGGACCATTAAATATCATTTGGTGCCAGCAGCTAAAATTGCTTGAGGGAAATAAATCAATTTCATATCAATCCGACACTGACAAAGATGAAAATGAAGGGAATTTTATCCATAATTTTTATGCATTTCAGTTAGTTTTATAAGCACACAATACAGTTTCAGTTATTTATCTTTTTTTTTTTCTTTTAATCATAGTTTTTGTTTATTTCAGTTAAAGAAAATGTTTTTACAATTCTAGTTTTCGTCATTTCGTTAACAATAATAACCTTGTCTCAGACCTATTAGATCTACTTCATAACACTGTCTGCACATTACAGGTTCTATCCAGTGGAAGATTTTTACATGTATAAATGTACATAAGCCAATATATATATATATGTAAAAACACTTGATTACATACACAGAAAATATCAGCTAACCAGCACTTTGGTCTCTCTTTTTTTTTTTTTTTTTTTTTTTTTTTTTTACAATTCATCTTATTAAAGTATGTAAAATTTCACAAATGTAATCTCTGAGACATGTAATGATAAAAAATAAATACATAAATAACATTGTAGATTGGTATTATGACAGGTTCTGAATTAAAAGAAGTACATAATAACTGCAAAGAATTCCTTGTATGTGTTTATGTACTTGGCAAATAAAGCTGCAGGTGATTCTGAAAAAAAAAAAAAAGAATGAGTAAATATAGGTTAATTCATCAGTCATACCGATGACGATCTGGAATTGGTCTTAAAGTACCATCAAATGCAGCTCACTGCTAATGTATGCTATGTGCTAATGCTGATGCTAATACAAAGTACTTTTCAATGCTAACGCTAATGCAAAGTATTGTGTGTGTATTGGGATGGGTAAAGTTTGTCTACGAGAATAATAAAAGAAATTAACTTAACATTTTGATCTTTATTATTAGCAAAATATTTCATAACTGTTCACTGAACAGTAAAATGTTCACCACTAGTATCTTTGTTTTGTGCTGGTTATTAACAATTTTGCTACTGGGAGAAAAATAACCAAAGCTAATGCAGACATGCTAATTCCAAAACAAAGATCAGAGCTTCTCCAGTGAATTTGAACTATGCACAAGTCAATATAGTGAATGGACTCCAAGTGCTTATACTGTATATGTACTATACTTATACAATTTCACCCACGAGTGAAACAGTCACTGTGGTTCAGCGTCTTGCTCAAGGTCAGGGATTGAACCTCCAACCTTCCAGTCTGTGGAGGATCCACTTGACCCAGTGAGCTGTCAGCAAACAGCATGTAACACCACTGTTTTAGTTCTAATTATAGGTTATAAATAAGTGATCAAAATTCAGGTGGTTTTCATTACTTGAAAGAAAATGTTGCTGCAGTCAAACATGAAACAAAGATGAAAACAGGAAATTTCATTTGATTTGAGATTACATTTCTCATCTGTGATTCTACATTCTCCTCAAAACTCAACCCTAGAATTAACAGACTGATTAATTTGTGCAAGTGCTGCAGAATCTTCTAGAGCTGAGTTCAGGACATGATAAAAAAGATCATATGGACAGAAGAAATGAAGGATGTCAAAATGCAACAAACTGAAAATGGAAGAGGACGACCTTTTGAAGCCACTGCAAAGACAAAACTACATCCCATGTGGAATGGATGAGATTACGGTGGCCCAGAGGTGCAACAGCCCAAAATATTATCCACTATAAGAAAAAAAAAGAGAACAGCCCAAAAAATTATCCACTATAAGAAAAAAAGAGAACAGCCCAAAAAATTATCCACTATCAGAAAAAAAGAGAACAGCCCAAAAAATTATCCACTATAAGAAAAAAAAAGAGAACAGCCCAAAAAATGATCCACTATACGAAAAAAAGAGAACAGTCCAAAAAATGATCCATATAAGAAAAAAAGAGAACAGCCCAAAAAATGATCCACTATACGAAAAAAAGAGAACAGTCCAAAAAATGATCCATATAAGAAAAAAAGAGAACAGCCCAAAAAATAATCCACTATAAGAAAAAAAAGAGAGAACAGCCCAAAAAATTATCTACTATAAGAAAAAAAAGAGAACAGCCCAAAAAATTATACACTATTTTTAAAATAACTTTATTTTTAACGCTCCTACCTCCACTTCCAGTGGGTTACTTTGTTAGCATTAGCCACATTAGCTGAAGGCCTTAAACATTTTCAGCCTATGCTTTTATTTTTTGTGGTGGCCTTGATTTTAAAGCAAGAGACCTTTCGGGTAAACAGCGTCCCCTTAATTGAAAGGGTGGATGATGTTTTTTTTTTTCTTACAGTGGATAATTTTTTTGGGCTGTTCTCTTGTTTTTTTCTTAGAGTGGATAATTTTTGGGGCTGTTCGCTTTTTTTTCTAACAGTGGATAATTTTTTGGGCTGTTCTGTCTTTTTTCTTATAATGGAAAATCTTTTTGGGGTGTTCTCTTTTTTTGTTATAGTGGATAAGTTTTTGGGCTGTTCTCTTTTTTTTTCTTATGATGGAAATTTTTTTGGGCTGTTGCACCTCTGGGCCACCATATAAGATGGAGCACAGTGTATCACTATCTGACTCACTGTTGGTTTTTAGCTAATAGTACAACAATGTAAAAAAAAAAAAAAAATCACAGTTATCCTGACTGGTCAACGCTGCCATATTAAACTTTCTTTTTTTTTTTTTTGACTATTTTACTTGAATTTGTTCAGAAATGCCACATAAGTCCTTAAGTTGTTTTCCCATATAAAAATAATAATTGATGTCATTTAATTTTTGTGTGTTCACCTTGGTATCAAATAAGTGTGGCAAAAATTTTTAAAAAATGACAAATGTGTTTTTGTTTGTCTTATTTCTGCCTGGGACACAAATTCTTTGACAGTTGGAGAATCACCCTTACGTCTCTATGTAGTTTGACTTTTGATGTGCAGCCGATGGGATTCAGGGTTTTTCCAGTTTCAGACAACACCAGGGACAAAACTGGACTGGGACGGGATCGTGGTCACGTTTTCCAGAGTCTGACCGCCGGGCCGCCTCCACAGAGAGACGCCATGTGTGGGATCAGGTGACCTTTCACACTGCGAATGGACGACATCAAGGAATTCTCAGCTCAGACTCACGTCCACCTCCGATCACCAGCAGCAGCAGAAACAGACTGAGCTGAGAGGCACTGCACCAGACCCAACACTGGTTTATGCTTTTATTTCCTATATTTTCACAGCAATAGCTACACTACACAATTAATTATTAATCCTCTGTAAGGGACTAGAGTGACACAGCTTTACTGTGACCTGGACTATTCGCTGGAAAAAAAAAAAAAAAAAAAAAAAAAAAAAATATATATATATATATATATATATATATATATATATATATATATATATATATATACATACATATACATATATATATATATATATATAAATATATATATATGTATTAGCTAAAATTTACTTAGCTGTCAAATGAGTGGCCATTTTTGTCAAAAAAAAAAAAAGTTGTAAGAAATGCATAGAACTGTGTTGAAATAATGCTAATACATTTATACACAGACTACTGATATTATTTGACAGTGGAAGTTCTATTTTCAGAAATATTGGATTTTGAATAGCACGTGTACGTGAAAACTTTTGCTGGTGGACGGACGTGACATTACCCATGATGATCTGGTCAGTACCAGTACTTTATTAGTTATAAACTTATAGACTTACTATTGCTAATTCTCCTCTTATTCATAAATGTTAGTATTGTGGATCTAAAACAATAACAGCTGACACAAAAACACAAAATGTGGCAGTGGGCAGATGTGACATGGTTGTTACAGATCCCATCATACTGATGCTCGGCAGCCATGTCACCGTTTACACTAATGATCCCTGTGCAAAAACTAGGATCAGAATTATTTATTGTATAGTTTATCATCATACTAAAGAGTAAATAACAATATAGAATTGATATTTCTTTATAAAAATGCTTATTATTAGAAAACTGTTGATTTAAAAAGTGACGTGTGACATTCTTAATGTATGTATTGGCGTAACATAAGCAGGATGGATCAGCACCATACTCCATATTGCGACCTGTAAAAATAAAACATGTGATATGTAGGATAGAATCTGGTAAGAAAAACTGGGGAATCTAAAAGAATAGAATATTTGTTTTTCAGGTAAATTCAGTTCACATATAACTTGGCCATTTGTGACATGAAAATATAGCATTAATTGTGATGAAATTGGACATTTTTGATCTGAAAACATAGTTCATATGACCATCAACATGTTGAACAGAACTGAAATCCTGTAAATTTGCAGAACTTGCATTTACCAACACAAAGTTCCTTTGGGGATTCACTTATATTGATTTCTTATGCACAAAGACATAAATAAGACCTCTAAGCAAATTTTAGCCTCTATCTATCTATCTATCTATCTATCTATCTATCTATCTATCTATCTATCTATCTATCTATCTATCTATCTATCTATCTATCTATCTAATACATAATAATGATAATGATAATAATTATAATAATAATCTATATTATAAAAGCCAAGTGGCCTCTGTGTGTGTGTGTGTGTGTCTTGGGAATCACACAAAATCCAGAAAAAACTGACTGCTGCGGTTTGTCAAACTTAAGCATTTTTGGTCAAGAAAGATAGTAGTGAAAATGGCAAGTTGATAGGACCAATATTTTGGGAGATATTAGTAATTTTGGAATACAATAGCCTTAGAATCATGTTGCTATGCCCAGAACATTTTGGCGGTGACTGCTGGACAAATTCGGTATAGCATGCACAAATACACAACAGAGAAAAAAACTACTACATCTAAACCCCGGATCAACGCGCTAGTAATAATAATAATAATAATAATAATAATAATAATAATAATAGTAATAATAATAATAATAATAATAATAGTATCTGAAACTGTTGTATTATACTGTTTCCAATCAAGGCAATTATTCAACATAAAAAAAGCCAAAATGTTTACTTTCCTTGGTTTCAGGAGGACATTTGTGCGTAATAATCCATTCTGAAATTCTTGTATCCACGTTAATTCCAGTCCGACTGCTTCTGAAGTGTATTTTTACAGAGCACCAGTGGATGTGAGGATGCTGTGAGTCTTCATGCGGTGAAGCCTATAATTTTCCGGCATCAAAGCTGTGACTAAGGAGGTAATTTTTTTTCTCCCAAACAGGATCAGAGCAGACAGAGTGGATGTAACATTAAAGCCATACCTCCTCACTCCATACAGCCAAACCTCCCTGTTGAGTTCCATCTATAGTACAGGCGTTCCAGTACATGACATGTCCCTGGTTCATATTTTGTCCACCAGAGGGCGCCACACCACCAGCTCTGCAGTACAACCACCAAACAGAGGGGTGTTTATGGACAGACAGAACTGGTTTGGGGGTTTGTGTTGATGCCAGCAGACTGTGGCTTGTGTGCTGTGCTCTGCAGGGTTGTGTTGGTTACATAATGTTAAACACTGAAGTGGAAAACACAAACCATAAATCCCAACACAACAGCCTTTAATGAGACCTTATGATGCCTAATTTAACCCTTTCATGCATGAATTATGAGAACCTTAATCAAGATTTTTTTTCCCTGAGTGTTTTCATTTCTCTTTAAACATGAAAAAAACAATGTGATCGAAAAATTTCTTATGAAAAAAAAAAAATAAAAATAATAATAATAATAATAATAATAAATTAATAGATAAAATAAATAAAAAGCAAAAAAAACATTAAAAAACAAGAAGAGTAATAATAATAATAATAATAATAATAATAATAATAATAATAATAATGAGCTGGACACCATGCGTTTAATTTTAGAAGCAAAGAAACATATATTTTCTGATAAATTGTGTGAAATCTATTGGGGGGGGGGTTCTGGGGGTATATGCTCAGGGGAGATCTACACAAGGTTACCAGTTCATGTCAACAAAAATATGTAGTGTCTTAAAACTTTAAAAAAGATATGTGTAAAAAAACAACAACAACAACAAAAAACCCTACAAAATTCATGAATATACAAGAGAACAGCTGTAGAATAACTGTCCACTGTAGTGACCAGTATAAATGAAAGGGTTAAAAAAAAAAAAAAAAAAAAAAAGCCTGGTGCTGCAGAACCGGATCTCCAAAGCACAGATGAACTGATGCTCTCACACTGGAAGACACTGATAGACAGAAAATCGCCCTTTATAGAACCTAATGTAGTTAATTAATGCTATTAAGAAAACACAGTTCACACTACAAATGACAACAATAAAGTAAAATATAAGAATTACTAGCAAGTTTAGTTTTCATAGTTGCACTTTTGTTTTTGCATTTTGTCCCTATTTTTAGTTGCCTTTGTGGTGAAATGCAGTATATAAAAAGAGGATGCCTTTTTTATTATCTGAGTAGAATGTGTAAATGTGCAGTCTTCTTTTTTTTTTTTTTTGAGTTTTATGTACAATTGTAACAGTAACCAACATTTCCAAAATATATGTGAATGGTCTACATCACAGGTCTGGCCCACCAAAGGGTCCAGTCTGGCCCTTGGGATGAATTTGTGAAATGCAAAAATTACACTAAGATATTAACGATCCTTTTAGTTCAGGTTCCACATTCAGACCAATTCAATCTGAAGTGGGTCATAATAACCTATAATTACTAACAACTCCAAATTTTTCTCTTTGTAAATGTAAATGTTTTCATGTATTTACACTCAAACAAAGTATAATATTGCAAAAATATCTGAATAACCTGAACAAATATGAACCTGAAATGTCTTAAGAGAAGTGCAATTATAGCACTATTCTTCCTGTTATTAAATGTTTTGTGTGTTTGTAGATCCACTGTGATCTGTAAATTATAATGTACATGTGTAAATGACAAACTAAAGCAGAATATTATTAAGATTACACATTTTTTTCAGTTTGTTCATATTATTCAAATTGTTTGAAACGATAGTTTGTAAATGCAAACATTTTCATAATGTAAATTTACTTTTTCACTCTAAAACAGAGAAAAGTTTGGAGTTGACATTATTTATATATCATCATATTATAATTTTACTGGTCCGGCCCATTCAGATCAAATTTAGCTGAATGTGGCCCCTGAACTAAAATGAGTTTGACACCCCTGGTCTACATCAATTTCACCGACTAACAGTTGCTAATGGTTTTTAGACTGTAATAAACAGTTTTCTGAAACAAAAAGGTTTTTTTTTTTTTTTTGCATCTCCTCCTGAGACCCAGCATTGCATTTTGTCCTCTGTAGGGGACAAAAGTTTGACAGAAAAATGCTGTACATTGTAAAGGACATTCCATTAAAAAAAAATCAATCTGTAAATTATTTTTAAAATGTATCTGAAAAAACTGTTGCATGATGCAGTTTCCAATCAAGACAATTTTTTGAATGTAAAAAAGCTAAAACTGTCAAATTCCTGGGTCTCAGGAGGATATTATCTTCATGAAATGAGTAATAACTAATATTAGAGTATGATAAGATGTGAAAAAAACATTAGCGATTTAGCAATTAGTGGCATTAAAAATGTTTTTATTTCATAGTTTTCACACAGTATATCACTTTTTGATGATGAGTTTTAAATACATGTTTCTTTGCCTCAAAAATTAAATGAATGATGCCCAGCTGAATGGACATTTTTGTGACTCCACGAAAAATAGGTTCATAAAAAAAAAAAAATTTATTTGCATTGTTTTTTTCACGCCTAAAGAGGAATAAAAACACTCCAGAAAGAAATATTGACTAAGGTTCTCATAATTCATGCATGAAAGGGTAAAACATTTTTTTTCCCCAATATGTGTATCAATTTTTTTTTTTTTTTTTTTAACAGTACACAATAACAACTTATGAACATGGTGGTTTAAAGGTTACATCCAGCATGAGCATGGGTACGCAAGAGTCCATTCACAAAGTAGAAGAAAAAAAGAAAAGTCCATGTGTGTAAAATAGACGTGTGGATATGCAGAGGGTGTAGCTACAGTCGTGGAAAAAATTATTAGACCACCCCTTGTTTTCTTCAATTTCTTGTTCATTTTAATGCCTGGTACAACTAAAGGTACATTTGTTTGGACAAATATAATGACAACAACAAATATAGCTCATAGTAGTTTAATTTAAGAGCTGATATCTATCTATTTTCCATGTTTTTCTTGATAATAACCAAAATCCCTTCAGTTCTTACATCAGTATCTATGGCATTGTACTGACAAAAACAGTGCTTTTATTCATTCCATGTTTTCTTTTCTGTCTGTTTTAGTCACATGATACACACAGGAGTTAGTACTTGATTGCAAAACCATTGTTTCTGATGACTTTTGATGGTCTAATAATTTTTTCCGTGACTGTATTTCACTCCAGGTTTATTCGTTAGGTGTGATAAATCATTATTTTTGAGATATTGTTTAAATCATCCCCGCACTTTATGAAACATGTGTTGTTTACCTTTAAGCATAGAAGTAATTATTTCCAGAGGTAGACAGAGAGCCTGTTCTGTGAACCGCTGTGTAACACGAGGTTTACTCATCTTTTTTCCATGTAAAGCGATGACTCTTTTTGCCTGTAGTGAGCACATATTAACCCTTGTGTGGTGTTCAGATTTTTATTATTCAGCCAGTGTTCGTGGGTGTGGCGGACCCGCTGCATTTGTGGGTTTTTAAACCAACATAATCAGTCAATTTTATGTTAACCCTTTCATGCATGAATTATGAGAACCTTAATCAAGTTTTTTTTTTCCCTTAGTGTTTTTATTTCTCTTTAAGCATGAAAAAAAAAACAATGTGATTGAATTTTTTTTTTTTAAATCAACCTGTTTTTCATGGAGTTACAAAAATGTCCACTCAGCTACACCATGAATTTTATTCTTGAAGCAAAGTAACATGTATTTAAAACCCAATATCATAAAGTGATATGAAAACAGTGAGATGAAACCATGTTTAATGCAGCTAATCTGATGTTTTCTCACATTTTAACATATTTTAATACTACTAGTTATTACTCACTTCATGGAGATAATATTCAAAAAATAAATATTAACAATTGATTTCCACTCAAGAACTAATCAAGAACAGCAAAGTTACAATAATGGTATGAATTGCAGTTTATGAAACGATGCATAAGTATCCACTGTGTTGGTTGATATGGAACTAAAACAACAAAACCCATGAATATACAAGAGTAAAGCTGTGGAGTAACTGTCCACTGTAGTGACCACTATGCATGAAAGGGTTAAAATACTCAACAGATGTTTACTTCGTCCCAATTACAAGCAACATAAAAAGCATATATGTTTAATATTTGCCTTTTGCCTTTACTAGATCACATTTATGGATTAAAGTGCTACTCGTTTGGTATCTCATGACACGTTCTTATGTCTTGGGCTCACTGTTTGTATTCTTGTACTGAGAATCCAATCTAGTAATACTGTGTAACCTGAAATACCTCTGTTCGATTCAACTTGTTTAAATGAAAATGAAAATGAAAATTTGATCGTTAAAAAAAAAAAAAGAAAAAAGTGCTACTTGTTTTTAGTTTGTTTTTGTTTTGTTTTTTTAATAAAATGTAATATAATCAAAATATGAGGGGAAAAAAAATTCATAAAAAAATAATTACTCATCATTTGTCTTTTAATAAAAAATGAAAGCAGGTCCCACAGACCCAAACACCATACAAGGGTTAAGAAAGATTTGTTCATGCTGTTTTACATTCTGCCCCTCTGGGTAAAAACCAAGTAAAAAAAAAAGTTTTGGCTCTCACTCTAGTCTGATTGATAGAATCTCCTGAATACTTAACTTAACCTCTCCCCAGATCTCCCCCACTCTTGGACATGACCATAAACATTGGAAGAGTGCATGTACCCTTGTCTTCAGTGCATCTGGTGCATAGATCAGGAATATTACAGATAAATTTATTTAATTTTTCTGGTGGAACATACACTTTCATAAACCAGTTGAATTGTAAACGTTTCAGATATGTGTTTCCTGTCTGAGTTTGGGCTGCTTTGCAAATTACTAATTACATATTTGATTAATTCTGTGCAAAAATTCACTGTACAAAGCAAATATAATGTATTGTGTTTGTGGAGTTTTTAAGACCTTCGAGTGTCAGATTTGAGGATTAATTATCCTTTTAACCCTTTCATGCATAGTGGTCACTACAGTGGACAGCTATTCTACAGCTGTTCTCTTGTATATTCATGGATTTTGTTGTTCTTTTTGTTGTTGTTGTTTTTTTTTACACATATCTTCATTAAAGTTTTAAGACACTACATATCTTCTCTGACATGAATTGGAAACATTTTGTAGATCTTTCCTGATCATAAACCCCCAGAATCACAAGCCCTCCCCAGAGTCTTCACACAATTTATCAGTAAATACATGTTTCTGTGTGTCAAAAATTAAACGTGTGGTGTCCAGCTGAGTGGACATTTTTGCAACTTCATGAAAAATAGGTTCAAAAGAATTTTTTTTTCATTATAATTTTTTTAAATGTATTTTTTTAAATTTTTTCACGTGTCTGCGTGGGTTCTCTCCGGGTACTCCGGCTTCCTCCCACCATCCAAAGACATGCACTGATAGGTTAACTGGTTAATCTAAATTGCCCATAGGTGTGAATGTGAGAGTGATTGTTTGTCTCTATATGTCAGCCCTGCGATGAACTGGCGACTTGTCCAGGGTGTACCCCGCCTTCGCCCCTATGTAGCTGGGATAGGCTCCAAGCGACCCCCGTGACCCTAGTGAGGATAAAGCGGGTTCAGAAAATGAATGAATGAATGAATTTTTATTTAATTTATTTATTTGTATTTATTTTTCAGAAGAAAATTTTCAATCGCATTGTTTTTTTTTTTCATGCCTAAAGAGGAATAAAAACACTCAGGAAAAAATTTTGATTAAGGTTCTCATAATTCGTGCATGAAAGGGTTAAAGATAGTTTAGGACAAACTCATTTAAGACTTTGTAAGAATGTATGACAAAAATATAGATACACTTCAATGTTTGTACTCCTGTACTGTTGTTGTTTACCCCTCACATTCTGTAGCATCAAAATATACAACCTGCCTTTTTAATAATCTCTTGAAGCATAAACTAAATCACATTTGATTGTGAGTCTTTCCTCTCTCATGATTCTTTGTCACTGTGGTAAATATGGATCTTGTGTTACATACAATATGATGGAAGTCATGTATTTAAGATGGGTTAATGTACCCTATGAACAAAAAGTTAAGGATATTTTTAATTTTTGGTTTTTTTTTTTCCAGTTAGGATTCTTGCACAGCACTTTTTACTTCTCTGTGTGTGAATTGAATTGAAACACATTTTTAAATGACCAGACATAGTTTTATTTACAAATGGCAAAAATGACAAAAACAAAAAAAGACCAAAAAAAAAAAAAAAAAAGAAATATCCTTAACTTTTTGTTTGTAGTGTATGTAATTCCCCATCGAAGTGCTATATTCTAGATCTACACAAAAATAATTAATCAAAACATAAAAACCTGTCCCAAAAAATGTTTGTTTGATTGATTTTAAGTTTTGCAAGACTTTTCAGATTTCCAGCTTTTACCAAACCACATTGCTTCTTATTTATGGTATATTTTAAAAAGTTGGTTTGCAAAAAGTCAGAATATGATTAAATCTTTATAAACACTTACCATGAACGTCGCACTCATCCTTTAAATCCAATCAGAAAAGAGGGTTTTGGATTTTTTGTGTCTGAAACCTGATTCAGGACAAACACCTCCATCAATACATAATGAGACCAAATAGAAGACGCCTGTGCTATGCATCATGGGAAATGTAGTTTGACAGATTTGTATTTTGTAGGTGGGAAACATATAAAACCTGAAGGAAAGATGTGCTAAAAGATTATTTCCTTTCCCTTTTTTTATATAAATGTTTCAGAAATCCTTTATTCAGAATCATAATCTTAAAAAAAAAAAAAAAATCAGTAACAGAATTTACTGTCAAATAGATTATGCTGCAAATACCTGTTGTTAATTTTATGATACTGGTAATAATTCTTTATATTTTGTATGAATCTGTTTAACCGTTTCATACATGAATTATAAGAACCTTAGTCGAGATTTTTTTCCTGAGTGTTTTTATTCCTCTTTAGGCATTAAAAAAACAATGCGATTGAAATTTTTTTCAATCAACAAAAATGTCCACTCAGCTGGACACCATGCCTTTAATTTTTGAAGGTAAGAAACCATCACCAGAAAGTGATATACAGTGCAAAAACTATAAAATAAAAACATTTTTAATGTAGCTAATCTGATGTTTTCTTACATTTTAACATACTCTAATACTAGTTATTACTCACTTCATGGAGATATGCACAAAAAAAAAAAAAAAAAAACCTTTTTGATTAAGAAAACTGTTAATTACAGTCTAATAACAGTCAGCAAATATTTACACTAAAACATGTTAGTGCAGATCAGGTTTATCAAGAACAGCAAAGTTACAGTAATGGTATGAATTGCAGTGTATGGGATGGTGCATTACACTGGTCAACAACAAATTTATTTAAGTTTTTTGAGCTGATTTAGGATAATTTTGGTGTGCTGAATCCAAAAATCCCATTAATTTTGCTCAACTTTCTGAACTATGCTACATATTGGCTTTTTAACATTTTTCCTTACATTTATGGGCATTTTCACATCATATGATACAAAATTATTTCATATTTCTTGCAATAAACGAGTTCTGAAGATTTTACTTTTGCCAATTTATGATTGTTTTTTTTAATATTACAGGTGAATGAAATGGCTTCGACTAGAAGATCTTGCAAAAATAAGCCTGACGTATTCTGCTACATCTGCGGTGAATACACCATTGTACCTAACAGGAATGATTTTTTTTCTCTTAAAACCTATTTTGGGTGAGAACTATATAAAAAAATCAACTGATAAAGTCACAAAAATGTAATCAATTTTGTGAGAAGATCAAATTTTTCAAAATCAAAGTAGCAAAAAAACCTGACCTGATTGAGAAAAACAGATGTCATTTTTGGATTTAGCGGTGCAAAATGGTCCTAATTCAGTTGAAAAAACCTAGACAACTTGCAAAAAACATTTTTTTGTAACCCAGTGAAGAACAACAAGAAAAAGAACAACTGTAGAAGAGCTGCCCACTGTAGTGACCTCTATGCATGAAAGGGTTAAAATGAAACGAGTAGTATTATAAAAAGTACAAGGTGTCCCTCTGAAGTGAAGTATGAATATAAAGCAGTATAAGTGGATCGTGAAGGACCCATAAAGTGCAGAGCTAACCTACCTAAATGCAAAAAGGTATTTGTCCTAAATGTCAACTCGTGCAGCTTCTTTATTTTGTCTTGTAAACACAAAAAGAGAAGACAAAACACAGATTCCAAGTCACCTGACTCCATTTTCAGCTGCAGGGTTCCTGGCACCTGCCTCACAGGTCAAACAGATTATAACTTTTATTTTAACCCCCTCAGCTCTGCATTTTGAGCAGCTTATGGTAATCGATGCGGGCTTTTCTCACCCAGTATAGAGGCCCTGGGAATATTACATAACACTCCTCCTCCTCTGTTTCTGCACCGCTGCACAGCTGACAGCGCCAGGGACCCTGCTGCATTCTGCATGACATAACCCTCCACACATCCAACACACACATCCAACACACACTCCATCTCGGTGTGTTTTCTCTCCATGTTCAACCCCCGGGTGCTTTCTGCAGCTCTTTGCCTTCCGCTCTGCTCACAGTAATCCTTCTGTGCAACTCCTTTTATATGCAGAAAGCAGAGTTTTTAAATAGCAGCGGGGGATCCATATTCAGGCTTTGCACATCTTGCATTTCTCAGAGTCTTCTGCATCTTGTGAATAATCCTTTTCTTGCATTTGGTCGCCTCTGGATGTTTTGGTCTTCATGATGACATAACCCCCTCACCACACTGTAAACACTCTGCCCTCCCTTCATCTCTGTGTTTCTCTCACTATTTCCTCCTCCCGATGCTCTCCAGCCAAGCCATGTGAGGTCAGAATGAGGGTTTGTTGTGATAAGTCAACATACAACAGCTGTTAAAAGCAACAGAATATAAATAAAGGGTTGACGTGTTTAAGTCTGAGGCAAGTCTTAAGGCAGATTTCCAGTGTGACACATGTGGCTAATTTGACCACAAATTGACTTGGATCAATGACTGATTTAATTTGTCTCTGCTTCCCTGAGAATAAAACAGCTCCAAAAACTATGCTTTATTTTATTTCTGACAAACATTAAAGTTAATTTAGAGAAGATCTTGAATGAATGAATGAATGAATTTATTTTGGTTTGTACATCAGTGATTGCACTTAGTACATTAATTGTAATAAACATAAAAACCAAAAAAGGAATAGGCTAGAAACAAAAGCTTATTATTATTATTTTTTTGCCTATCCTTTTCCCCTAATACACTGCTTATATCAACTTAAATGTGTACAGCATCAAGCATTCACACCATAAAAATAACCAACAACAACAAAAACACATCTACTATCTAAATTCAATATTCCTAAATAAGGCACTTTTTTCTTAAAAGACAATAAAAACTTACCATTACTAACAGCTAACATTAGCTATACTAAAACTGTATAACTAACTTGTTTTATTATTTAGCATTTATTTCCTGTCAAATATAGCAGTTATTTAAATATAGACTAATTTCACATTTCTATAAAGCTAAACTTTGATTTGTGGCATTTGTTAGTTAGTACAGGCTAACAGACATTTACGTATTTGCCTTAGTGTAATGCTAAATAAATGATGTCTGAGAATAAAAACAACAGTAAAAATTAAAATTCTTATTACAAATTCCTTTCTTTCTGTTTATTTCCTGTCAAATATCCAAAATGAGCTTACGCTTTCACTGACAACAAATATTTAACATTGCTAATGAGCTTAAAGCTGATCATAAAGCTAATAGATGTGGCTAATATTCACTGATCTTTGCTAATATTAAGGCATGTAACCCTCATTAAAAAGCAAGTTTAGCCTTGTTTTAGTATTTTATTTTTTTTTACCAAACATGAAAAAGAATCTAAAGGATATTATTTAAACTAATTTGACATTGGCAAAAAGCTCGAGTATAAAGCTGATACTTAATTTGTAGCAAAGCCTGCAGGCTAAGAATCAAGCCATGTAGCGTTAGCTTAAAAATCAAATACTGTGCGTTTGACTTGGTTCAGTGCTGTATAAATTAACCTGACCCTGCCTTCCTGTGAATAAAAATGATGTATAAAAAGACTTATTGTGTTGTTCACTTAATGTTTGACTTTAACAGCCAACAAAAAACATTCACAACAGTTAAAGGAAGGAGGCTAATCTAACTAGCTTATGTAGCTAACATTAGAGCTTTGTAACCAGCATTAAAAGTTATTTTCACTTTCTTTTAGCATTCATTTTAGCATTTTAGCTCTTGGGACATGGAATGTCACTTCGCTGGGGGGGAAGGAGCCGGAGCTTGTGAGGGAGGTTGAGAGATACCGTCTAGATATAGTCAGTCACCTCCACACACAGCTTAGGCTCTGGAACCCAACCCCTTGAGAGGGGCTGGACTCTCCACTTTTCTGGCGTTGCCCACGGTGAGAGGCGGCGGGCTGGCGTGGGCTTGCTTATAGCCCCTCAGCTCAGCCGCCATGTGTTGGAGTTCACCCCGGTGAGCGAGAGGGTCGCATCCCTGCGCCTTCGGGTCGGGGACAGGTGCCTCACTGTTGTCTCGGCCTATGGGCCAAACAGCAGTGCACAGTACCCGGCCTTCTTGGAGTCCTTGGGAGGGGTGCTGGATGGTGCTCTGACTGGGGACTCCATTGTTCTCCTGGGTGACTTCAACGCTCACGTGGGCAACGACAGTGAGACCTGGAGGGGGGTGATGGGGAAGAACGGCCTCCCCGATCTGAACCCGAGTGGTGTTTTGTTATTGGACTTCTGTGCTAGTCACAGTTTGTCCATAACAAACACCATGTTCGAACACAGGGATGTCCATAAGTGCACTTGGGACCAGGACACCCTAGGTCGGAGGTCGATGATCGACTTTGTTGTCGTGTCATCAGACCTCCGACCACGTGTTTTGGACACTCGGGTGAAGAGAGGGGCAGAGCTGTCAACCGATCACCACCTGGTGGTGAGTTGGATCCGCTGGCAAAGGAGGAAACCGGACAGACTCGGCAGGCCCAAACGTGTTGTGAGGGTCTGTTGGGAACGTCTGGCGGAACCCGATGTCAGTGCGGTCTTTAACTCTCACCTCCGGGAGAGCTTCCCCCAGATCCCGGGGGAGGCTGGGGACATTGAGTCCAAGTGGACCATGTTCTCCACCTCCATTGTCGAAGCGGCTGCTCGGAGCTGTGGCCGCAGGGTCTCCGGTGCCTGTCGTGGCGGCAATCCCCGAACCCGGTGGTCGACCCCGGAAGTAAGGGATGCCGTCAAGCTGAAGAAGGAGTCTTATCGAGCCTTGTTGGCCCGTGGGACTCCGGAGGCAGCTGATGGGTACTGGAAGGCCAAGCGTGCTGCAGCCCGAGCGGTTGTGGAGGCAAAAACTCGGGTCTGGGTGGAGTTTGGGGAGGCCATGGAGAAGGACTATCGGTCGGCTTCAAGGAAATTCTGGCAAACCATCCGGCGCCTCAGGAGGGGTAAGCAGTTCCCCACCAACACTGTTCACAGTGGAAGTGGGGGGCTGCTGACCTCGACTGGGGATGTTGTCGGACGGTGGAAGGAATACTTCGAGGACCTCCTCAATCCCACTGCCATGTCTTCCATAAAGGAAGCAGAGGCTGAGGTCTCAGAGGTGGACTCGTCCATCACCCAAGCTGAAATCACCGAGGTGGTTCGCAAGCTCCTCGGTGGCAGGGCACCGGGGGTGGATGAGATTCGTCCTGAGTACCTTAAGTCTCTGGATGTGCAGGGACTGTCTTGGCTGACACGTCTCTGTAACATCGCGTGGAAGTCGGTGACAGTACCTCTGGATTGGCAGACCGGGGTGGTGGTCCCCCTTTTTAAGAAGGGGGACCGTGCTCCAACTACAGGGGGATCACACTCCTCAGCCTCCCAGGGAAAGTCTATTCCAGGGTACTGGAGAGGAGGATCCGACCGATAGTCGAACCTCGGATCCAGGAGGAACAATGCGGTTTTCGTCCTGGTCGCGGAACACTGGACCAGCTCTATACCCTCCATCGGGTGCTTGAGGGTTCATGGATTTCGTCTCTGCTTTTTGCAGATGACATTGTCCTGTTGGCCTCATCGAACCTGGACCTTCAGCATGCCCTCGGGCGGTTTGCAGCAGAGTGTGAAGCGAGCGGGATGAGGATCTGCACCTCCAAATCCGAGGCCATGGTTCTTGGCCAGAAAAAGGTGGTTTGCCCTCTCTGGGTCGGTGGGGAGTCTTTGCCCCAAGTGGAGGAGTTCAAGTATCTTGGGGTCTTGTTCACGAGTGAGGGAAGGATGGAGCGTGAGATTGACAGACGGATCGGTGCAGCATCTGCAGTGATGCGGTCGCTGTACCGGTCTGTCGTGGTGAAGAAGGAGCTGAGCCGAGAGGCGAAGCTCTCGAGTTACCGGTCAATCTACGTTCCTACCCTCACCTATGGTCATGAGCTTTGGGTTATGACCGAAAGGACAAGATCCCGGATACAAGCGGTCGAAATGAGTTTCCTCCGCAGGGTGGCTGGGCGCACCCTTAGGGATAGGGTGAGGAGCTCAGTCACCAGGGAGGAGCTCGGAGTAGAGCCACTGCTCCTCTGCGTCGAGAGGGGCCAGCTGAGGTGGCTCGGGCATCTGTTTCGGATGCCTCCTGGACGCCTCCCTGGGGAGGTGTTCCGGGCATGTCACACCGGGAGGAGACCTCGGGGAAGACCCAGGACACGCTGGAGAGACTATGTCACTCGGCTGGCCTGGGAACGCCTCGGGGTCCCCCTGGAAGAACTGGAGGAAGTGTCTGGGGAGAGGGAAGTCTGGGCGTCCCTGCTTAGACTGTTACCCCTGCGACCCGGCCTCGGATAAAGCGATGGATAATGAATGAATTTTAGCATTCAATTTTCTGCTAAACATTCCAAAGAATTTCAATTATGTGATTTAAACTAACGTAAAATAAAGTTGTAGTGTAAAACTGTACAAAATAAGCTGTATTTTTATTTATTTATTTATTTATTTATTTTTATTAATTGTTCTTCTACACATGGTAAGTAGTAGTGTACTTTTAAAGAAGATGGTGAATTTTATCCCAGTGAAACACCAACATAAAGGAGATGTCAGCGTTAAATTTAAGGTTTCTACTCATTAAAAGGTAGAAAAGCTCCATCTTTTACAGTGTATGTGACCAACTTTTCATTTAAGATTGAATAATTCCTGTTTTGTCAGCATTCTGTAATTTTAAATGGCAGTTACGCAACCCCAATAGTACAGTCGATGAAATAATGCTGTAGTGTAACCCATAGTTTTCGTTCTTTCTGGTGCTCACTCTCACAGACCTTTGACCTTTGTCTTTTTCTTTCTTCACTCCCCACTATGTCAGCAGGGTTACACGCTGTTCATTGTAGTTAGTGGATCCAGAATGTGAACTTGTTGGCATGGTTAAATAAATACAGCTGGGGTCTGCACTATATGTTCACATGAAAAAAGCCGACATGCAGCTTTTCCCCTTTTATGGGCTAAACCTGTCTTTAAAGCCTGCGGCAGAAATAATTTTATTTTTAAGGTAATTAATTTTTATTCTCTCTCTTGCACTCAAATCATTTAATCTTGACGTCTCTGCATTTAGTGTGCAATTATTCATCTTCAGTCCCATTTAAATCCATTATAAAACTAATGAGATTTTGTGTGCATAATAAAAAGATTAAATACTCACTTATTATTTTAATTAAGCAACACTTCTTTCAGGAAACACATGCAGGAAATCTGTAAAGAAATGAGAACTTTAAAAGGGTATTCTGAAGAGCAGGCATCCTGTTGTGCTGCGATAACCACGGCTTTGTTTTTAATTTCATTCATTATGTCTTTACGTTGCCAGTTCAGTGTGGTCTCTGAAACTGGCAACCCTCCAGTAAGAGGCTGACCTCTCTGTCTTTAAGGTTGCTAAGACCTGACAGCCCGAGGATCTGCGACATTTGGAGAAAAGACATCACGCTCCAGTTGAGGCAGAATTTATGTAACCTCATTCAGTTCAGGCCAAGAGTCACTTTTTGGGGGAAAACAGAGACATTATGTGGACTAATGTTTCAGAGAGGAAGAGCGATGATTAGAGAACATTTAGTCTGAGATATTTTAACAAATGATGCATGCATTACTGTCAAATTTTAAATATTTGTAACACTTGAAGTAACATTAGTTAAGGTTACATGGATATTTACTTCACTTAGAGATTCCCATTTCCCTGTTTATATAGACACTGATTTACTTTTTTAATGTAAAACCACTGTCTTTTCAAGTCTTTTCCTTGCATTGTTTTTGTCTCATTTCATCTTTTGTGCCATTTTCATCTGGTTTGGTCTTTTACACTGTTTTCCTTTTTCTTGGTCTTTATGATTAAAGCCTCTCCTCTGCATTTCAAACAGCTCTAGTCAACATTTATTTAAAAAAGAAAAAAAAGAATTCTCACAGGCTACATATTTTTATCTTCCTTTATTTTTATTCATGCCCTATTATGGACGCTGACCTTGAAAACACAGTTACAGAACTAAACAACCTGTATAAAGAGAAACAGAAGAATAAGAAGGTTTTCCAATTTATATTTATTACATCACAAACATATGTGTATTAGTACTACAGATGTACTAATATACGGTAGTAGCTGATATTAGCTGATATTACTCAGTATCAGTATTAGCATATGAGATGTCTTTTTACCAATGGCACTGGCAGATATTTATATATTAAAGATTAGAGGTTTTATTAAAAGTTTTCTTCATAATTTTTTTTATGTTTGAATCTCATATAAAGATTATATGATGAAAGACTAAAACATGCACAAAAAAAACAAAAAAAAAAACAGTAACAGCTTTTCTATTTATATTGAAGATTTATTTGTTAAAGGGGAATAACAAAAACAAAAAAAAACCAAAAAAAAAACAGAAAGAGAGTAACTGTGGTGTCATTTATTAGCCAAAGTATCAGTATTATCCAAGACTTATACTGTATGTACACATATACTTATCGACATATATGTACAGGGTGGGGAAGCAAAATTTACAATGAACATTTAGTTGTTTTTTCTCAGCAGGCACTACGTCAATTGTTTGGAAACCAAACATATATTGATGTCATAATCATACCTAACACTATTATCCATACCTTTTCAGAAACTTTTGCCCATATGAGTAATCAGGAAAGTAAACGACAAAGAGTGTGTGATTTGCTGAATGCACTCGTCACACCAAAGGAGATTTCAAAAATAGTTGGAGTGTCCATAAAGACTGTTTATAATGTAAAGAAGAGAATGACTATGAGCAAAACTATTACGAGAAAGTCTGGAAGATACTATTAAAGAAGAATGGGAGAAGTTGTCACCCGAATATTTGAGGAACAGGAAGTTCAGAACAGCTTCAGGAAGTTTCAGGAAGCGTGTGAAGACAGTTACTGAGAAAGAAGGAGGACACATAGAATAAAAACATTTTCTATTATGTAAATTTTCTTGTGGCAAATAAATTCTCATGACTTTCAATAAACTAATTGGTCATACACTGTCTTTCAATCCCTGCCTCAAAACATTGTAAATTTTGCTTCCCCACCCTGTATATACCATATATACTGTACATGCACATATTCATAAATACAGATACACAACATACTGTATTTTGTGTACATATGAGTTTTTCTACCTCCATGTTTATGTCTATCCTGGACTCAAACCACATCCCATAATATGACGCCCACATAGGTCAAACATGAGATCGAACCAGAGAGAATGAAGTGTTTACATGATTAAATGCTAATATTTAACTCTGCTGATAAAAAAATGGTTATATGAGGAGTTTTATTCTGATTTGCATTTTTGATAAAGTTTTGTTATTTTCTTATACATGTAGAGGTTTGAAAGTTTGATTCAAAGTTGTACATTTTAATATTTTTACACTTTCCAACACTTCCTCCTACCTATACGATAGAATAGAATGACAAAAATGCTAAAAATACCACATACTGTATATTGTTAAATGTTGAATAGAGTTTTTATTCATCAGTTCAGATCTGCACTGTTCCTTTTAAGCTAAAAGTTTTTATCTGTTTTATCTATTTATCGGATTTTTTGTTTGTTTGTTTTTCTCATGCCTATACTTTTTATTGCTTCTGCTGTAATGCTTTTAATGTTTTATGTAAAGCACTTTGAATTGTCTTGTACATGAAATGTGCTATATAAATAAACCTGCCTTACCTTGCCTTAAACGTAAGCTGTAACACAACAGTTAAAATTGGTTATGTTACAGCACAAAACAGCTTGATTAACGGCAATGAACACAAGCTTTAATTAAAACATTTTCAACATTTTTAATCCTAAACAGGTGTTGTTTTCCTTTTGAGGTCAGATTGTTCTTTCTAGATTAAAAAAAGAGCTGTTTTTTCTTTGCTTAATGGTTCATTACTTGTGTTTTTTGGGGTTCTTTTTGTATCATTTGCTCTGTCTGTGTCCATCTGCAGTGGATTAGTGCTTTTTATCCCTAGCGTCTCTAACACCGGTACCTGACAGTGATGGGGACGCTGCCATATTTGGACGGTTGCCACGGCAACAGCAGGAATTACTCACTCCTCCAGAGCAGCTGCCCTCTGTTTGGCCTGTGGATATTACTGTGTGTCTCCACTCCTACGTATTACATCTGCAATTCACAGCCCGAGGAAAAGGCAAAGTGCAGCCACGGCGGCAGAAAAAAAAAGCACGGGAGTTACCTGATGTGACTGTGATCTGCAGAGTTACAAATGTCACTTTTTCTTGCAGGGATTCAACCTATAAATAAAGTCACACACATATGTACATTTATTCTACGCATTAAACAGAAAGTGCTGTCTTTTTGTTGTCAGAAAAAAACACAAAATGTTAAAAATAGACATTCAGAGTGCAAGTATGTGATAAAAGATCATAATTTATTCAGAGTCATAATGTCAAAACTGATTGAAGGAGTGACGAGCTGGAAAAAGACTCCACTTAAAGCTGCAGAGTCTATTTTTAGGATGGATACTTACTGTAAAGTGTTGCTGAATGATACAAAGTGGGCACACCGGCTCCGTCTGAGCTGCAGGGGGCAGTCGATCATCGCTTTAACTCACCTTGAACAGGAGGAGTGTGCTGTGTTTGGATTTTTTTATTTATTTTTTTATTTTTTTAGATGGAGGGAAGCTGCTGTTTCCTCTCTTTCCCAGTGGGAATTAGTGCAGAGTGGATCCTCACCTGCGACTTTTTATGTTTACTGGAGCAAAGGTGAACAGAGAAAATGTGGCCTAAACGAGAATCCCAATTAACTAAAATGTAGAGCGAGAGGTTAGAGAGCTATGCAAAAAAAAAAAAAGAATTAAAAAGCTTTTAATAAATGGGTGTATTTCAACTTGCGGTCTCCGTCAAGGCTTGTAAAGTGAAGACGATCAATCTTAAGCGGGAGTAAAAGGTTGGCTTCTGTTCCGGTTTGTTGGCAGTTTGTTGGCCGTGAGCAACAACCCATAAGGAAGTAAAAGGGGACAGAATTATTACATCCTCTTCTGAAAATGATTGTAAGGAAAATGCTGAACTAAATGGATGAACTGTTGCTACTTGGCTCGATGTTATGTAAACCATTAAAACCCCAATAAAACACTATAATCAAAGCTTGTGCAGATATCAGCACAAAAACAAGAATTAAATGAGCAGCATGGACATAAAATATATCCACTATTGAACAGACAGAGAACAGGATGTTTTTGATCCTTAATAACCTTTAAGCATATTGTATTTTTTCTGCACCTCCTTTTAACTTTAAACTGTTTTAACTATATTTATAACTATATGATTTCTAAAAGTTCATGTTCATATCAATTTGCTGACAGCCAGTGCAAATACATGTGAAGTTAGAGGGAATCACATTCAGCACATTATGTCAACACTACATTTCACTTGATTTAACATTTATTTACCTTAATTAAAATAGGAATAAAGGAAACACCAGAGTCTGAGCCTGTTAAATGTAGCAGTCGCATCACCTCTCTATACCTACTGTATATTTTTGTGGATAATTTTTGTCAATAAATTGAGATTAATGGAGAATTTTATGGTGAAGACTTCAGTTTACATGTTTATTTTTGTTTATCTAAGTAAAAAGTAAAGTATTGACCAATTTCTTTATTATTTCTTTGCAAACACTTCAATTATTGTTGTGATTTGCATATTACAGTAACAAGAGTTTAAAGTAACTATTTAATGCAAATGATTAATCAAGTTTATGGTTTTACTGTGTCAGAGAGTTAGCATTTAGCATTAGCTTACCCATTACCGCCCATATTCCACCCTTTTGTCCAAATATGGTCTTTCTGGCCCAAAAGCCAACTTGATATTGAGAGAGTGATATCATGGCAGCGACAGTTTCTGGTCTGGATGTTTTTTTTGTTATTTTTGTTTTTGAATTAACCTCCTAAGACCCAGATATGGGTTTTCTGTCCACATTTGTGGACAAGAGTTTCACAACTTTATACAAAAAAAAAGAAAGAAAAGAAAAGAACACTGTCCACTACAAAGGAGATTCCATAAAAAATTTAAAAACTGCATCTGAAAAAACTGTTGCATCATGATGTTTTCAATATAGGCACTTATTTAATAAAAAACAAAAAAAGCTTGTACTTTGCTGACACTTCCTGGGTCTTAGGAGGTTAACTTAGATGCAAAAGAAAGATATTAATGCCCGAATAATATATATATTGGAGGTATATCTTAGAAACACTGGTGAAAAACACTAGGATTTGACATGACACACCTTTGTTCTTCGTCTCTATCCTCTCAGTCCTAATCAAAAGACTATAAATACAAATCGATGAACCTGATGCCATTTAAGGCTGATATTATTTCAGTGTTTGAAGAGCACATCTGGACTTCAGTAGAACATTTGCACCACATCCAGGTCAATGCTAACAGAAGCTGATCAGTGATTGGTCATTACAGCTGTCAATCATGTATTCAACCCCCTACCTGTCTGAAGACACCTGAGATTAGACACAGAAATTTTCTACAGTTTAAAAACATAGTAAAGGGGTAGATGCAGAACCATCTCAGACCACTTAACCCATGAAGACCATCAGAAGAACATTCACCGGCAACTAAAATCACTTACTGATCTAAAATGTTCAATACCTGTTGATCCAATAATCCTACTATATAATACACATTCTGTGTCCCATCGATGTTGCAGCACAGGAGGACGTTTGTACAGGTCTTCCTCAGCCTTCACAGGCCCAGTCGCTGCCAAACTCACCAAATGAATAGAAACATTACCTGACTATCTACTTGGCACAATTTTATGTCCATATTCAAATGTTGTGAGGTGTGCTGGGCGATTTTAGCCTCTGTCTACTTTGAATTCTTCATCTCTGCCACCATACTCCATTTTCGGAAGTGGTTATGCTGCCGTTCATGAAATTTGTACTGCTCGCAGACCATGCTACAATGTGAAGGCTGCATTTACAATAATGTATGGGCACTTTTCACACACAATGGCACCATGGGTACAATGCCGCTAGTCCTATTAATTCATGTAAATAATTGGTGTAAAATACAATTTTTCATCTTTTCATGGTCATCAGATATGACTCATTTGGATGTTCTGTCATCACTGTCATCTTCTACAACACTGATTCACCAATAAAACCCATGGAGTTGGATCAGTGACAGTGGATGGAGATGGTTGGTTTATGTTCATTTTATGATATATTTAACTGGAAAAAGTAACTTTTTCTTCAGTTTTCTCTGTTTCTGACATAATAACCATTAGGGGTGTAGGAAAATATTGGTTCTGCAATATATCGCGATATTTCATTTCACAAAACTGTATCGAAATTAAAAAGTACTGTATCAATATTTTTAGTGACTTATTCAAATGCAGATATTGTGGAGGTTCATTTTTGTTTTTGTTTTTTGTTTATTTTAATTTATTATTATTTAACACTCTTTTATTAAATAATGTTAGTTCCTTTGTTGGGATTGCACAAAAATCATGTTATGAACTAATAGAATATGAACATTTGAACAGGATCTTAAACTGTAATGTCTGTAAAACATAATTTAAGTTTGAACACAGGCACATTTTGTGATACAACATTAGATCCTGTTGTGATCAGATAAAAATGTGGTTAGTATTTGTGCATATTTCTGGTGTAATTCAATTCTTCAAGGAAATAATCATTAAAAAAAAGAAACAAACAAAATATTGCCTTTTTAAACAGTATCATGATATATCGTGATATATCATATTGTGATCCTAGTATTGTGATTTGTATCATACCGCCAGATTCTTGCCAATACACTTCCCTAATAACCATCGACTTTAATCTGAACATATATGAACATCTGCATGATCAGTAAATTAAATATAGGAATATACCTAATTTTTAAGTAGCTCCTTACAGAGGTCAGAGGTCAACTACCCCCGTCACACCACACATAACTCTACTGACATTTAATATGTGTGGGTGTTAGGGGATGGTAGGTATATCTATATACACTATATGGACAAAAGTATTCAGACACTTGAATTCAGGTGTTTCTTGTCCAACGGGTCTGGACTACATGTTTATAAACTATATTGACAAAAGTATTGGGACACATCATGGTTACAGCTGTAAGATGTCCTGTTCATGCTGATTTGAAAAGTAAATATCAATATTTCCTTAAAAAAAAAAAAAAAAAAAAAAAAAAAAAAAAAAAAATATATATATATATATATATATATATATATATATATATACACCTAATTTTTACTTAACCTCCTAAGACCAAGGAAATGTCAGCAAAGTACCAGCTTTTCTTTGTTTTTTATTAAATAAGTGCCTATATTGGAAACATCATGATGCAATGGTTTTTTCAGATGCAGTTTTTAAAATTTTTATGGAATGTCCTTTGTGGTGGACAGTTTTCTTTTCTGTTTTTTGTATAACGTTGTGAAACTCTTGTCCACAAATGTGGACAGAAAACCCATATCTGGGACTTAGGAGGTTAAAAATACAAAATACAGAGGAGAATATCAGAATAAATTGTGACAAATGACCTAAGAAAGGTTAAAAATAGAGAATTTGAGATTTGGGAACTGCCACAAAAGTCACACTGGGTCTTTATGGGTTAATTTTTACTATTGTTTTTATTCTAACTGATGAGTTAATTAATAACATTTCAAGCGCCACAGCTGTAACTAACAAATGAAGCTTCAGCTTCAACAGGTGCATCCACACACGACTGACCTGAACACTTATCATTCATGTCAAACTGCAGTCGACTTGTGAACTTCACTGGTCTGCGGTTTTGCGGCGTGGCGTCGAGCTACTGCAGTGGCGCCTGTTTGGCCAAAGTCCAGTCTGCAGCTCCACGTCCACCCTCCTGACTCGCTGCACGTCTCCACCCAACGGAGCACACATACACTCTGCACTTCGCAATAACACCAGGAATGTGACACACCTTCATCTCTCTGCAAACACAGGTCACACCTAAAAGGCTGAACAGCTGCGCCACCAAATGCACACATTACATGTTTTATTGTCTTGTTTCACAGTAACGCACCTCAACACTGCACTTTATAATGAAGGCGGATGTGAAATGTAAAGAGTTAAAGTGTCAAATCCATAACCTGATAGAATGAAAGCTTAATTTTTTCATCTTTTGTGTATATTCCTGTGCATGCATGGGCACATACTGAGTGTGTTCTTATGCATTTATGGGACACAATCTGGAAATATAGCAAGTATGTACAACAATATGAGATTTATTCCATTCATTTTCTGATGTTTTATACCAGGTTTTATTCAACACGTCACATGTGCTGTTTCTTGTCATGGGGTCAGAGGTCACACTAAATAGTGACTTTAACCTTTACAACCCATTTAGTTCAGTTTTTTTTATGTGTCTTTTAAGTCTCAAGTCAGAAAATTAATGCAATAAATCTCATATTGTCTGAACAAAAGGGTTAAAGGCATGTCAAGTGCAAAGGGAGGTCACACTAAATATGACCACTTTGGTTTACAGAAGCTGTTTTTACTCTGAAACTTTTGTTTTTCCTGCTGTTTATACTTCACAAAATTATTCGACTACCCTTGTTTTCTTCAGTTTCTTGTTCATTTTAATGCCTGGTACAAGTAAAGGTACATTTGTTTGGACAATTCTACTAACAACAACAAAAAAAGCTCATAGTAGTTTAATTTCAGAGCTCATATCTATCCATTTTCCATGTTGTCTTAATAATAACCAAAATCACTTCAGTTCTTGCATCAATATCTATGGCATTGTACTGACAAAAACAGTGCTTTTAGGCATTCCATGTTTTCTTTTCTGTCTGTTTTAGTCACATGATACACAGAAGAGTTAGTACTGGATTGCATAACCATTGTTTTTGATGACTGTTAATGGTCTAATAATTTTTTCCGTGAGACAAATGTATATATATGTGGTCATTAGAACTTTACTGAACCTACAAAGTGCAAACATAATGTTGGACTAGGACTTCTGCACCACACTGCATACTGAGGATGGCTTTAGTAGTCAATTGGTTTTATAAAATAAAAATCCTCTGGCTCTTTAATGCTTTTATTAGGGGAGACAGATGCTTGCTCTAAATACCGAAAGGGACAAATCCTCCTCAATCATCCTCAAATCCTGAAATCTGGCACTGAATTGTGAGTTTATATCTGTAAATGTGTCTAATATTCTAAAAAAAAAAATACAATGGATGAACATTATATAATTCTTAATATTTGTCAGATCATATAAGCTTATTAAATGTACTTAATATTTAATTTTTTAGCAGAATTACAGCTCCTGGTCCTGGATTTGAGCCCAGATGGCGATCTCTGTGTATGTCTTCTTTAATTTCCTGTCACGTTATTACTGTTACTTTAAAGACGGTTTCATCAAAAATGTTAAAAATGTACAAATCCACCCTGGAAGCTTCAATAACTTAAGGAATGCCTGGGTCTATATTACACAGTACAACAGTTATGAGCATTTTGCCAGCGTTGTGTTTCATTTTTTCTGGCTGGTGCAGATATTCTGCAGGGATTAGACTCTTCTTCTATGGTGTCTATTGTTAGTCAGTTGTGCGCTGTCTCTGCATCAGTCAGAGCCTGTGTTTGTCCTCATGTTTCCACGTTTCTGAGAAAAGCACAATGTTCTGAATGAACATCCCATGACACAGTGACTCATACATACTCCGCACATACTCAGACATGGAAAATATAGATCTGATCGGAGTTCTTGGCTGTTGGCCTGATGGTTGGAGCAGATCAGAAGTGAAAAAAAGTATTCAGATCTTTTACTTCTGTGAAAGTACCAATACATACTGTGGAAATACTCTGCTACAAGTAAAAGTCCTGCCTTCAGTGTAGGTGTAATGTGTGCAGTTTGCTGCATTTTACTGTATTTTAAGCTCATTTATAAAAAACTGTTAGTTTAACCAAAAGCATCTACTGATCTGAAATGTTTAATAACTTTTGAACCATTAATCCTATCAATACTATCAAGTCAATACAATACCATAATAATGTTCTGGGGTACTGGATTGTAGTATTTTACGTGAATTATGTTGTTTTACAGTATATAGGGACTAATTAGCCTTGGTTATAATCTTGCATATTGGCACATATTGTGTTTATTAAAATGCACTGTCCCTTTAAAAAAGAACTTAAAACTTCAAATACATATAAGGGGCGACTGTGGCCCAGTTGATAGAGTGGGTCATTCAGTGACCAAAGGGCTGGCGGTTTGAATCCTGGCTCCGACTGTGCATGTGTCGAAGTGTCCTTGGGCAAAACATTGAACCCTACATTGCTCCCAGTAGGGCCTGGTAGCGCTTTGCAAAATGTAATGAGATCTATTCTAAAATTTCCCCAGTTTTAAATAAATGGGGAAAAAAAAGATTTTAAAAATTCATAAAAAATTTTGACTTTGACCTACTTTTTCCCAAAATGTAATGAGATCTATTGTTTCACTGGCAATTTATAACATAAATATGATATGAATTTACCCAATATTTTTGCTGCTACAGACATTTAAAATTTCGCCCATTATAAATAAAAGGGGGAAAAAAAAGATTTTAAAAATTCATAAAAAATTTGAACTTTGACCTACTTTTCCCAAAATGTAATGAGAGCTACTCTGGGTCACTGGCAATTTATAAACCAAATTTGGTACGGATTCAACCAACAGTGTTGTTGCTACAGACATTTCGATTTTTACCCATTAAAAGTAAATGGGAAAAAAAAAAGATGTAAAAAAATTCATAAAAATTTTAAATTTTCACCTACTTTTCCCAAAATGTAATAATATTTATTCTGGGTCACTTGCAATCTATAAACCAAATTTGGTATGAATTCACCCGATAGTTTTGCTGCTACAGACATTTAAATTTTCGCCCATTATAAGTAAATGTGAAAAAAAGATGTAAAAAAAAAAAATCATATAAAATTTAAACTTTGACTGACTTTTCCCAAAATGTAATGAGAGGTCTTCTGGGTTACTGGCAATTTATAAACCAAATTTGGTATGAATTTACCCAACAGTTTTGCTGCTACAGACATTTAAAATTTCACCCATTATAAATAAATGGGGAAAAAAAGATGTAAAAAATTCATAAAAAATTTGAACTTTGACCTACTTTTCCCAAAATGTAATGTGGTCTATTCTGGGTCACTTGCAATCTATAAACCAAATTTGGTAAGAATTCACCCAATAGTTTTGCTGCTACAGACATTTAAATTTTCACCCATTATAAGTAAATGTGAAAAAAAAAAAAAAAAAGATGTAAAAAATTCATAAAAAAATTTGACTTTGACCCACCTTTCCCAAAATGTAATGAGAGCTCTTCTGGGTTACTGGCAATTTATAACCCAAATTTGGTGTGGATTCACCCAATAGTTTTGCGGCTACAGACATTTAAATTTTCGCCCATTATAAATAAATGGGGAAAAAAAAAGATGTAAAAATTCATAAAAATTTAAACTTTGACTTACTTTTCCCAAAATGTAATGAGATCTATTCTGGGTCACTGCCAATTCATAAACCAAATTTGGTATGAATTCACCCAATAGTTTTGCCGCTACAGGCGTTTAAATTTTCGGCCATTATAAGTAAATGTGAAAAAAAGACGTAAAAAAAATCATATAAAATTTAAACTTTGACTGACTTTTCCCAAAATGTAATGAGATGGGTTTTGGGTTACTGGCAATTTATAACCCAAATTTGCTATGAATTTACCCAATAGTTTTGCTGCTACAAACATTTAAAATTTCACCCATTATAAATAAATGTGGAAAAAAAGATGTAAAAAATTCGTAAAAAATTTTAACTTTGACCTACTTTCCCAAAATGTAATAAGATCTATTCTGGGTCACTGGCAATCTATAATCAAATCTGGTATGAATTCAACCAACATTTTTGCTGCTAGAATGTTAATAAACAAAAAAATAAATTAATTAATTAAAAACAGAACGAAAAACAATAGCCCTTGCTTCCCTTTTGGGGGTGGGGTCATAAACCACAGTATACAGTGCAGTAACAGTGCAGTAAACAGTATGCACAGTTAGAATGCAATTTGTGTGCAAATAAGATAGCAAATGTGCAAAGGAATCGCATAATCTGTTTTCTATTGAACACAAGGCGGGTTTGTTTATCTTAAGATAAAAGTAGAATCTGCAAAGGAGCTAAAGTTGCAGATTTTGTACTCATTTTATTAATGCCATAAATACTGGGAAAATGCTCCACACTCATCAGCATCTGTGAAAAGCTGCAGTGTCTTCATATACATTAGTAACCTCCTGTGAAAGTCTGTATTCATACCTACTTTTAATAAATGCACAGGTTCTTTACCCGTATCTAACGCTCATACTGTATGTAAATGAGTCTGATGCAGATACGTCTACAAACAAGGTTAAGGGAGTCGATGCCACTGCAGTCTCCTGGTGTGATTATTCAATGAGCTCTGATGCCTGCAGAACATGTTTCACTGCTTAGTTTCATCTTCTTACACAAGAGATAAGCTTTTACCCTGAAATAGTTAAATGAAATATGATCAGATGGGATTAAAGAGGCGGCAGCGGCCCTGCACATGTTCCATACTTTTCCAGACTCACATCTCCAGAATTCTCAGCAGATTTTTCAGACCATAGTTTGACATCTAAGGACTAATAGATGGTGGGTTTGATGTAAATAAAGGCCTGAAAAAAACATGTCTATAACACAGTTAGTTTAAGATATTTTGGATTTCATATGTAAAAAGCAGAATCACAGTAGTAGTTTTGCTATAAAGCTGGTAATTTTTTACATAACTCCAGACCTGGAGACGCTAAAAATCAAATTCTATACTTTTCCATTTTGCTTAGGATCACAACACCAAGTCAGTTTAGTCAGTTATGATCCACACATAGAGGTTAACTACTGTTTCTTCTCATTAGTGTGTCCTGATAATTATAGCAAATATACAACTGTTTCTGAGAAGCTAAACACTAAAACGTATTCATTACACTGTAAACTGAATTATGTAACTAAATAGTGATAAATCACATCGATGCTGGTGACAAAAATTCACACTTCATAAGTGAAAATGGCTCTTTCTGTTTTATAACCATCTTAAACTTCACACCTCGAGGCTCATGTGAAGTTAAAGATTTGCTATTACACTACATCATGAAATCTGTGTTAAAAAAATCTGATTAAAAAGAAAACAGAAGAGTGTCACCCTTCGCTTTGGTTCTGACAAACTTTACTCTGAGCTTTTATAAACATCTACATAATCAGTAAATTAAATATTGAATATAAAAAAAATACTAGATTTTCACAGAAAATTCAAAATGCAGAGGATAATAATATAATACATGGCACTGAGAAGAGGTTAGACTTAGAGAAAAAATCATTTGGAAGTTGTCACAAGTTTAAATATAGAGTTTTAAGGTCATTTTCAAAGTCATTTTATGGATTAAACACTATAAACTGGTATCAGTATTTATTTATTTTTGTTTATTATCGGTTGTTGCCAGTAATGTTGAAGTGTCTTGCTTGTGTTTGTGTGGATCCTTGGGAAAATAGATGATACTGCAGCAATAAATAATGGGAATCTTAAGTAAATAAACAAATAAATACATACACACATTTAAGTATGAGTAAGTAGCTTAAGTTAAGTTAAGTGAAGTGAAGTGAAGTGAAGTTCAGTAAAATAATCCTACCTTAGAACCTAGTACCTTAATTTATTTAATCCCACCCCTTCTCCACAAAATAGTCCATCATTTAGCTTCATATACTGTGTATATATAAATACATAAATACACACACACACACACACACACACACACATATATATATGTATATATATATATATATATATATATATATATATATATATATATATATATATATATATATATATATATATATATATATATATATACACTGAACAAAAATATAAACGCACCACTTTTGTTTTTGCTCCCATTTTTCATGAGCTGAACTCAAAGATCTAAAACTTTTTCTATGTACACAAAAGGCCTATTTCTCTCAAATATTGTTCATAAATTTGTCTAAATCTGTGTTACTGAACACTTCTCCTTTGTCCTTTGCTGAGATAATCCATCCACCTCACAGGTGTGGCATATCAAGATGCTGATTAGACAGCAGGATTATTGCACAGGTGTGACTTAGGCTGGCCACAATAAAAGACCACTCTAAAATGTGCAGTTTTACTGTATTGGGTGGTCCAGGGGAGGCAGAAAACCAGTCAGTATTTGGTGTGACCACCATTTTCCTCGCACAGTCTTCTTCATGAATTCTCTGAAACAGCTTTGGAGATGGCTTATGGTAGAGAAATGAACATTCAATTCACAGGCAAAAGCTCTGGTGGAGATTCCTGAAGTCAGCATGCCAGTTGCATATTCCCTCAAAACTTGTGACATCTGTGGTATTGTGCTGTGTGATAAAACTGCACATTTTGGAGTGGCCTTTTATTGTGGCCAGCCTAAGGCACACCTGTGCAAAAATCATGCTGTCTAATCAGCATCTTGATATGCCACACCTGTGAGGTGGATGGATTATCTCAGCAAAGAAGAAGTGTTCACTAACACAAATTTAGACAGATTTGTGAACAATATTTGAGAGAAATAAACCTTGTGTGTACACAGAAAAAGTTTTAGATCTTTGAGTTCAGCTCATGAAAAATGGGAGTAAAAACAAAAGTAGTGCGTTTATATTTTTGTTCAGTATATGTACAGGGTGGGGAAGCAAAATTTACAATGAACATTTAGTTGTTTTTTCTCAGCAGGCACTACGTCAATTGTTTGGAAACCAAACATATATTGATGTCATAATCATACCTAACACTATTATCCATACCTTTTCAGAAACTTTTGCCCATATGAGTAATCAGGAAAGCAAACGTCAAAGAGTGTGTGATTTGCTGAATGCACTCGTCACACCAAAGGAGATTTCAAAAATAGTTGGAGTGTCCATAAAGACTGTTTATAATGGAAAGAAGAGAATGACTATGAGCAAAACTGTTACGAGAAAGTCTGGAAGATACTATTAAAGAAGAATGGGAGAAGTTGTCACCTGAATATTTGAGGAACACTTGCTTCAGGAAGTTTCAGGAAGCGTGTGAAGGCAGTTATTGAGAAAGAAGGAGGACACATAGAATAAAAACATTTTCTATTATGTACATTTTCTTGTGGCAAATAAATTCTCATGACTTTCAAAAAACTAATTGGTCATACACTGTCTTTCAATCCCTGCCTCAAAACATTGTAAATTTTGCTTCCCCACCCTGTGTGTGTATATATATATATATATATATATATATATATATATATATATATATATATATATATATATATATATATATATATATACATACACACACACACACACACACATATACATATATACATATATATATATATATATATATATATATATATATATATATATATATATGTATGTATGTATGTATGTATGTATGTATGTATGTGTGTGTGTATGTATATGTGTATATAAATATATATAAATAAATAAATTAATTAATTAAAAAAAAAAAAAAAAATATATATATATATATATATATAAACTTTTTTTTGTTTCTTAAGTTTGTCCTTATAAATATAAACCTTAAAAACCAGTAAATGGGAGTGTTTCAAAGTTCACTTGTTACAAGCGGAGGTTATGGCCCAGTGTGTGGTTCTGCTGAGGTTTTATCACAAGATTAAACTCTGTCAAGCGCTAAAGGCAGCGATTAGACCGTAGATCAGTGGGTCCTTGTGTCATATCACCTGTTTATGACTTTTCGCTTCCTCAATGACACACATTTAGACACCTGACATCACCAGCAGCCAATCAGCACGTCTGTAGCATCACCTGTAAAACTAACGGTTGGTTCTAGGAGGCGCTGTTGTAAAACGATAGGAAGTTAAGTTACTGAGGTTTTGTTAAATACCGAGTGAAATCCAGGGGTGTAAGAAAATATTGGTTCCGCAATATATCGCGATATTTCACTTCATAATACTGTATCGATATTAAAAGTACTGTATTGATATTCTTAAGTATTTATTCAAATGCAGACACGGTGGAGTTTCAATTTTTTTTTTTTTTTTTTGTTTATCATGCTTTTTTTTTTTTAAATATTCACATGGGTACTTTGCTCTGTTGTTTGTATACTACAAAAGTAGTATTGTGATACTGCAGGTCATATATGTAGTTTTTTGAAACCGATAACGGTTATTTCAAGAATCCTAAAAACACTTCTTTACTGTCTTAAAGAGGCAACTCTTAGTTTTTTAGCTTACCGGCTGACATGGCCGTAAGCTATTGTCATCATGCAGCGTCCGTCGGCATGTGTCGTCCGTTACAAAAATTTCAATTGTCTTCTTCTTTGAAACTACAATTCCGATTGACTTCAAACTTGGTATACAGCTTCTTTATGATGATGTCAACACAATGTATTGAAATTATTTCGATCTGGATCTGATTCTGGATTTGGTGCGACTTTGACAAATGTTCCCATTATAACAGATAGGACGTGGATTGAATCAGTAAGTATTAATGATATCAAGTTGGAATTTGAATTTTTTACAGATCTGATTGGAATATGACCAAAACATGGGCTGTTTCTGTAATATAATAAATACACAGAACTGGGTGATAATAAATGGCATCTGGGTACATTTCCCAAAGCTTTTAATTTGTCCGGTAAGCTACAGGGCCATTGGTCCTTTTTTTTTTTTTTTTTTTGGGAATGCACAGAAATAATGTTCGGATGTTGGATGATTCAGGGACTGAACACTATGCATTCTTTTTGCAAATAGAATATGAACATTTAAGCAGGATCTTAAACTATAATTTCTGCAAAACATGATTTATTTATTTATTTATTTATTTGTGTGATTCTTGGACTGGTAAATCCGCCTGTTAGAACTTTATTTATCCAAATGCACAATAAGTTCTTCCAGGAAATAATCTTTTAAAAAAAGAAACAAAACAAAAAATACCCCCTTGTTAACAGTATCGTGATATATTATGATATATTGTATTGTGATCCTAGTATTGTGATTTGTATCGTATCACCAAATTCTTGCCAATACACACCCCTAGTGAAATCATTAAAATGCATGAGTTTATATTGTAAAGCTTTTTTTTTTTTTTTTTTTTTTAATTTTTCAGGAAACTGTAAAAAACTCAAAAGTAGTGAGTTAGAATTGGAAGAGCGCCCCCTATTGATGCACAAAAACAATCAAATCCATACGGGCATGACTACAGGTTTATATTTGGCCGTTTGCTAATGTACTGTATGTACACACAGGAGGAAAAGTTCTGCACCGGTCAGTATCTTATCTGGACAAACAGTCGATGTGAGGCCGACTGACATATAAGAGCAGATATGTTGGCGTTATCGCTGACTTTTCAGCAGAGTCGTCCTCAGGGGTAACCTTTACTGCAGGCCTGAGCCCACGCTGAGCTTCGGTCCTGCTGAGGTGAACGAGTACAGGCGAAGTCTAGAAGGTGACTGAACGACCGCAGGCTGAACGACATGTGAGGAAAGAACATGGCAGGAGGACATGAGAAAAGTGTTTTGTGCTATTTAATAACCCTCAAGGACAAAAACCATCTACTGGTATAAAATATTAGATCATTTTTATCCACTGTTCCTATCAAAACATTGAAATAATTCAGGTAAAATTCAGTTTCTTTTCCTCGTCCTCAGATTTTACCCATTTGGACGTTCAGAGGCTCCGTAGTTACCATGGAAACACCATCATCTTCTACAACATTAATTCACCAGTAAACAGTGGTCGTAAATGCTTGTTTTTATCTTCAGCTAGTCATATGTTTTGCTGTGAAAGTGACTTTTCTTTCAGTTTTCTCTGTTCTGATGTAATAACCTTTAAATTTATTCTGAGCTTTTATTAACATCAACATAACCAGCAAATCAAATGTAGGAAAACATCTGATTTTCACTGAAAAATGCTAAATACAGTGAATAATAATAATAATAATAATAATAATAATAATAATAATAATAATGTGCGACAGCTTTTGTATCAGTCTGTCATGGAGTAAACAATAGGTTTTGCTGTAATTTAATGAGTTTAGATCAGAATATCTCTCATAGTAAATCACCATATTATCTGTAAGTTAGTCAAAACATGATGAGAAACAACAACAACAATAATAATAATAATAATAATAATAATTAATACAGCGAAACATCAAGTTATATAAGATCATCAAGTTTCGTAGCGTCACTGAGATCCGCTTATTTCTAAAAAGTCAACTTCATGAACTCAGAAAACTATGAAATGATGCATTTTCCTGCAAATTTAAACATAGTTTTAAGGAGTTTGTTTGGCATACAATAAAAAAATAATAACCTATCAGCAAAGGAAGTGATTTTCTACTATTTTTACCCACTTTGTTGATATTGTAAACAGGTTCAGTATTTTTTACAGAAATTACACAGTTCACAAATGAAGAAAAATACTTGATTTTCACTGAAAAATTCCAAATGCAGAGGATAATATAAAAATAAACTGTGATAAATCACTTAGAGACGGTTTAAAGTGGATACAAATGCAAGAATTCTACATTTTTGAGGTTTTAATTAACTTTACATTCATTTGAAGTACTTCATGCAGGGCAGCAACAATAACCTGAAAGTGAAACCATTAATTTAATCCAGTCATAATTTTAACCCTTAAAGACCCAAACATCCACTTGTGACCAAAACCATCTACTGATCTAAAATGTCTAATACCTGTTAACTCACTAATCCTATCAATCCATGTAAATTATTGGTGTAAAATACAGTTTATTGTCTTTTCATGGTCATCAGATATGACCCATTTGGACATTCAGAGGCTCCGTAGTTACCATGGAAACACTGTGACTACAACATTGCTTCACCAGTAAAACCCATGGAGTTGGATCAATGACAGTGGTCGTAGACACTTGTTTTGTTGAGTTAATGATATATTTTACTGAGAAAGTCACTTTTTTCTTCAGTTTTCTCTGTTTTTCGGTATAATAATCCTCCAGTTTAACCTGAGCTTCTATGAACATCTACAAGATCACTAAATTAAATATTGGGAAATATCTGATTTTCACTGGAAAAATTTAATATAAGGAGGAATATTTCATAATAAATGCTTACAAATCGCTTAAGAAATGTTAAATACAGAGAAAAATTATTTGGGAACTACCACAAAAGTAGCACTGGGTCTTTATGGGTTAATATAGTCTAACTTAAAATTTATAGCAGATATTGTCAAATCTTCCATTACTTTAGTTGCTTTGAACACGAAAAATCCCCAACTGTCGTGGCTTTTTATGACACTGAAGTCCATGCTTTTCTCACTCGGATTAGCTTTTCTCATTAATTTGCACCATATTATGCAATATTTTCACCCACTCAGAGGGACACTTTCCTCCACACTATAAGAAGCCTGTGAAAATATGACACGTCTCGGTAAAATTAGGTCAGTTTTAATCTGCACTAATGCAAATATGCAGCAGCACTAAAATGTATCTTCAAGAAACTCCTCGGAGAGTCCAAGAAAAGACGAAATGAAATTAGAACCAGCGTAAGAACATGGTGAATCTCCTCTAAAGTAAGTCAGGAGGTGAGTGAAGACACACACCAGTCTTACATTTAAAGAAAATGCATTATGGGTTTTTAATGTGGTGGGAGCTGGGTGGTTTTGTGCAGAACACAGGAGCTGTTCTCAGAGCTGCTCATACTGTAACAAAGACTCAGCTGACAGGCCCATAACGTCACAGCGACAGAACAAAGCCTCGCCTCTGACCTCGGAGAAATCACACTGATAACACACCCTGACCACAGGCAGGCGGAGACACAAGGCTTTACTGTACAACACGCACTCACACGGCCGCCGCACTCGTCCTCGGGCGTGGTCACTTCCTGTGTTTGATTTGGGAATCTAAACAAGTCTGTGCGACTCCTTCCTCCCACACGCAGCAAGAAAAATGTAACAGCAGATGGATTTAAATCCACATTAAGCCTTTAAAGCCTAACCTGTGTCATCTTTGACACACCCTGTAACTGTCACAGTTTTTGCATTTAGAAAAATTCCAATGGTTTCTGAAACCTTTAAAATTTAACGTGTCATCGCTGATACACCCCAGGCCATGGTGTCAAACTCATTTTAGTTCAGGGGCCACATACAGCCTAATGTGATATAAAGTGGGCCGGACCAGTGAAATAATATAAATAATAGGATATAAGAACTTTTGAGTGAAAAAAGTAGATTCCACAATGAAAATGTTTACATTTACATTTACTTTGGTAAAATAAGTGCATTGTTAACAATATTATGCCTTAATTTATCATTTATACATGTGAATCACAACTTATAGATCACAGTGGATCTACAAATGCACTAAATACTAAATAACAGGCAGAATATTATTAAAATTCTACATACTTCTCTGAAGAGATTTCAGGTTATTCATTTTCTTAATAAAAGGCTAGTTTGTAAATGTAAACATTTTTGTGGAATTTGACTTCTTTTACACAGAAAGAGACAAATTTACAGTTTTCATTATTTATAGGTTGTTATGATAGTATTTTACTGGTTCTGATCCACTTTAGACTGAAATGACCTAAAATGATTTTAACATCCTTGATAGTTCATATCTTCAGTGTAATTTCTGCATTTCACAAATTCAGCCCAAGGGCCGGACTGAACCCTTTGGCGGGCCGGATTTGGCCCCTGGGCCGCATGTTTGACACCTGTGCCCTAGGCTGTAACTGTCACAGTTTATGCAATTGGAAAAATTCCAGTGGTTTCTGAAACCTGGGATGTTGCGCTTTATAGACTTTATTGGGTCATTATGGTAATTTCACTCATGCCTGTATTAGAATCTGGAGAAGAACCTGTTTTAGCAGAATTATAGAGATATAGATTTTGAAAATGTTTTGAAAGATGTGGGAAAAAAATGCACTGGAAAAATGGATAAATGGTATAGTCAAAGAAAAAATAAGAAAAAAAAGCCCAGGAGGACCATATGATCAGAACAGTCTGAGGAGTCAAAGTCCGCCTTTGTTTTCTGAGTTATCATATTGACCACCAGCTTTTACTCAGTTAAAGTTTTATTATTATTATTATTATTATTATTATTATTATTATTATTATTATTATTATTATTATTATTATTATTATTATTATTATTATCATCAGAATCAGTATCAGAGCACTTTATTAATCCCAGGGGGAAATTATTGTGTGTCACAGTTACTCCATTCAAGTATAATAAAAAAAGTAGCAGGAAAGAAATTATCAATACAACAAAAAGGAAAAATAGATAAATATACATAGATATATAAAGCTCTAAATGTACAAACATATATATGGCTATAAGTAAATAAATAAATAAATGAATAAATAAATAAATAAATAAATAAATACACCAAATATACATATTAAGAAACAATTAGAACAGCAATGTGTACAATATGTACTAAAAAATATATTATCACTATGATGATTAAAGTAATATACATTCATTATTATTACTTAATTACTTACTTTATGTAATCTAAATACTAAAAACACCTTAACCTACTTCTGTTTTGTAGACATATAACATTCCTAAATCTCGGCCGGACCACCTGAACCAACCCCACATCATAACACTGCCCCCACAGGCTTGTACTATATGCACTAGACATGATGGGTAATCACTTCCTCCACCTCTGGAACAGGGTCAGTCTGGACTCATCAGACCACATGACCTTTAAACACTGAAACACAGTCCAATCTGTCCAAACTGATGGTTGTTGAAGAAGTGAGAAACTCCTCACTGCATCAGTTAAAGGGTTAAAGAAGTGAAACATATTAATCACGGCAGTAATTATCCAATGGAAGGATGGAGAGGGTTTTTTTCTCTTTTTATTGACTATGAAGTGTGTAATTGTACGGCGTTTTTAGCTTGCTTCTTGTATATTTTCTTTTCCTTTCATTATTTCTTGCAAATTTCTTTTTAATCTTAATGTTGTTTTTAATCGCACTTCCATTTATTGACCACTTTATATTTTTTTCTGACACTTAAATCATAGTTGTAATTAATAAGGTACAGTCCCAAGACTTTACAATGACTTTTTTATATGAATGATTAATCAAGTTTGTGGTTTTACTGTCAGAGAGCTAGCATTTAGCATCAGCTCGGAGTCTTTGTATTTCATTATTTCTCATTTTTGCTCAATACTCTATTACGAGGAAACACTTAAGTAAAATATAGGAGTATTATCAGCAAAATCTTCTTAAAGCATGAACAGTAAAGTAGTCATTGTGCAGTAAAACGGTCCCTGTCATTATTTTACCACTATATGTGATGATTTGGATTCATTTTACTGCAGTACATGTAGAAAATGGAGCTAATTTTAACGACTTTTACATAGTCCTACAGTTTTTTTCATTAAACTTGTGTAATTTGGAAGTATGTGTTCGTATGTGTGTTGTTTCAGTCTGTTTCCCAGACCCATAACGGTCCCCCTGAACCCACCGCCATGCCCATCCTCAGTGGTGAACCCCTGCCAATGCCTCCTCCTTTAACTGAAGATGACTGAAACGCTGATTAACTGTCCATTGTTGTCCTGTTCAGAGTACAACCTCGCACCTCAGCGGGTAAAAGCATTGGCTGACGTCCAAACTGGGTCGAGTGGAGACCAGTGGAGGGTTTTAATGAGGCTGGTTCCCATGAGAAGAATAACCCACTGTTAAAGCAGAGAGGACGGAAGAAAACCAGCAGAAGGAGCCTTTAACTACAGTTTTATCCATAGTTTTCATCTGTTGTGGACAGTATCAAACCCTTCTGTACCAAAAAATCACTGTTTTCTATAATGATGTTATGTTTTTATGGTTTCTATAGAACTGAAAGAAGTCTTTAAACTGTAATTGTACATAAAATTCATGATTCTTCTGCTCATAACTGGACATTTTGCAAACCTGAAAAAGCTATTTCTGTCATAAAGCATGTCCGGAGATGACCGTTTATTTATTTCTGTTTAATTTTTTAATTTTTTACTATAATGCTCATAGTTGCTCTTCATGTTTTTGTCATTTGTTTACCATATTTTATTCATTTTTCTCTATGAAATACTGTACTTTTGCTCTATAAATCAAATGTGCTATTTATTGTAATTTTAATATGTATCAGACTTTTGTGCACATACTTTAAACTGCCTTATCACATAGTTATCACACCAATTTTTTGGTTTAATTTAAGGTTTTTAATTGTAAAATGAAAACTGTTGGCCGCAGCTTCTGTTTATACTTATACATTTATAAAGTATATGTAAAATAACTGCATAACGATCAATTTTCAATCGTTTTTCTCTGTTTTGTTTCATGTAAATTAAATATCTTTGGGTTCTGGTCTGTTTTTCAGCCATAGTAATTATATTTATCTTGTCTTTTTGGGCTCTGGGAAAATGTTATTCACATTTGTTTTATCATTATTGCTTCAGGATGACTCATAAAAAAGTATAAAATAATAATAATAAACCTAGTACAGAAAAACAGTGGCTGATAAATATAGTCATGTGCGGCCTGTGTGTGGAAGCTTCACTCGATGCAAAGTAAATAAATAATTCAGTCATAAGCACATGGTGCAAAGGAAAGAGGACATATATGACAAAATATTGGATCTAATCTGAGTTTATACCAAAATACACGAGAAAATCAGCATTATCTGGATTTATATTGAATATTTTGTGCTCATATTTTGTTTTTCTACTGCAGAAACAGCATCTTATTCCCACATAAAACCGATCAATTATAATTTTGGGTCTGGAACACTCATCAATATTTGATCCAGTAATCAGACCATGGGCCAGAGCTGAATGGAAACAATCGGCCTCAGTGTGTTTGGAAGTGGGTCACCTACATTTTTTATTACTGCTCCTCCAAATGACAGGAGCGACAGTGTCATATATAAGAATGTGGCTGTCCATTTTCTCCTTAATCGTCAGATCAATAACAGTGTCTCAGCTGAAATAAATGAGCTCACAGACTGGGTTACAGACCTCAGATCAGCTGTGACTGAATCTGATAAAACGCTGTTGTTTTTCTAATGAGGTGTCATTCAAACCGACAGAGATAAACTTGTGTAACGGGTTAACTCGAAACCACGCGTCTCTTTTCAGTTCCTAATCTTATCATCACTTCTCCTCTCCTTCACTTTCCCTTTTAGTCCCATCGAGATTAAAGGGTTAAAAGAAACTAGAGTGTCCACACTGTGACGGTTCTACAACAGGGATGTCAAACATATGGCCCGTGGGCCAAAACCGGCCCGCCAAAGGTTCCAATTCGGCCTGCGGGATAAATTCGCAAAGTGCATAAATTACACTGAAGCTATTAACAGTCAGTGGTGTCAGAATGATTTTAGTACAGGTTCCACATACAGACCAATATGATCTAAGTAAAATAATAACAGAATAACTTATAAATAATGACAACTACTTTTTTTTTTCTTGGTTTAATGTGAGAAAAGTAAAATTACATAATACATGCAAACTATAGCCTGGCCAGCCATCCAACTTTCTCAATGAAAATGTCAACCTACGGCTTGGGTCATAGGTTGTTTTTTTGTTTTTTTTTTATTGTCATGTCTTTTGTATTGTTTCTGCCCTGTTGTGTCTTCACATTGTTTTGGCTGATAACATAAATACCTCTGATTTACATAATATGTCATGTAATTTATACAATGCCCCAATTTTTCCGCTCTCATGCTCCCATTCATGTCAAAGATAAAACCCTGCCCAAAACCAATCGTTAAAAGTCTGCTAAGTTAATGTCATGTACTATTTATGACTGAGCAAAGGAATTTCAGCTAGAAATGGGGCGAGATAGAGATTTAATAAATAACAGTATCTCAAGGCAAACATCTTTTACTTAACATTCTACTATATTTTATTTCAGTTACCAATAAAAATCCTCTGTAATGCAGCTTACTTCTCTATTGAAGTACTGTTTTACCAATTATTTGACATTTATCTTAACTAATTCAGGACCAGAGGTATTCTCATTGTATATCCAGAAAAGTCATTAATTATAAGAGGTCTAGCTGTAGAAGCTTGTTAATTTAGATAGATAGATAGATAGATAGATAGATAGATAGATAGATAGATAGATAGATAGATAGATAGATAGATAGATAGATAGATAGATAGATAGATAGATAGATAGATAGATAGATAGATAGATAGATAGATAGATAGATAGATAGATAGATAGATAGGTTTACTTTATTAATCCCCAAGGGGAAATTCAACATTTAATCATCATCTATCATTATTTCTGCTTGTTTAAAGGTTTGGTGTGTGGTATTTAGTGACATCTAGTGGTGAATATTGCAAACAAATGTAAACTCCACACCTTCCACTCCCCTATGGTGGCTACAAAAAACACAAAATTCCCTTATGATGGCTGCAAGGGTTTGTTTTATCTGTTCTGGGCTTTTTATTATTATAGTATGTGATAGTCATGGACCTTAAAGGAGTGATATTTTGGTTTTTTAAATTAAATTCTGCATTTTAAAACATTTCCCTGTGGTCTACATAAACTGTAAATGCTCTGCTTGGGTCTGAATTCTTCATTAATTCAATTCCACAGGTCCATCTTCAACCCTATTTCTGAGTAATGACACCAGAAAAACTGTTTATGAGCGCTGGCCCTTTAAATGCACATGAGCCACTTCACACCCCGCCCCCTCCAGGTTGTTGACCGTGCTTTCTGTCTTGTTCTGACACTTGTGTTCGTTAATACAACCGACAACCAAGGTTATTATCGTTAACGAAAACTAACGAAATAACTAAAACTAGAATTGTAAAAACATTTTCGTTAACTGAAATAAATAAAAACTATAATTAAAAGAAAAAAATAATAACTAACTTAAACGGTATTGTGTGCTTACAAAACTAACTAAAACGGATAAAAATTATGGATAAAATTCACTTCGTTTTCATCTTTGTCAAAGTTGGATTGATATGAAATCAATTTATTTCCCCCAAGCAGTTTTATCTGCTGGCACCATATGATATTTAACAGTCCGTCACTTCTCGTCACTTGTCGTTCAGAGTCGTCTTCCGGTCCCCACTCTACCTGGAAACATGGAAACTAAAGTTGGGAGAATCCTGTCTGGGATTTATTTGAATTCAACAGCGAAGAAGATAAAAGATATGAAAAAACTAAAATGAATACTAAAACTAAACTAAAACTAAGCATTTGGAAAATAACAAAAACTAATCAAAACCGCAAACCTGCTCGAAAAACTAATTAAAACAAACTGAATTACAGAAAAAAAAGTCAAACTAAATAAAACTAAATTATAATGAAAAATCCAAAACTATTATAACCTTGCCAACAACTGAACATGTTGGGTAATCAGCATATTTTCAGTTTTTACTACAACTACTGCTGCTGATAAACAATTATGTCGTACTCGGAGAAATGCTTGTTGGAAGTCTTGACCTTATATGTGCAAACGTTGTGACATAACTAGTTATAAAATTCAACAAATTAAGAAGGAATTGAAACGAGTTGTAGAAATCCACTCGATTTTTGCCAGAATGAATATAAAGATAGCTTTGCAGCACCTGGAGGGTTTAAATTCAAACTTTATGAACTATTAGGGTCCAAAAACACAAATAAATGAACCAAAGACTAAGACAAAGACCCCTTTAACACTAGATTCTACCTCTCATCGTCCTGAATTCCTGTAGAAAACATGGCAAACTCCATCGACGACAACCTGCTCCCTCTGTAGATACAAACTGCTTAAACTAAGGCAACAAAAACGCAGCAATTATACACCAATGAAAACAAAACTAAAGTAAAGTAAAGTAAAGAAAGTATTATTTTCCATTATATTCCATTAGTGCAGTTACATCCTCCCAAATGTTACACCCTGCACCTTTAAGAAAATGCCTATATATATGTTAATGACACGGGGTCTCGTTTGATCTCATCTTAATTATTCCTCAACCGTCTGATTGGGTTTAATCTCTAAATGGCTCAGAATAAAGCTGTCGGGCTCACACTCACCTGTACGACAGATTCTGTGTCAGTCTGTCATGGATTAAAGAATAGGTTTTCATGTAATTTAATGAGTTTAGATCAGAATGTCTGTCATACTAAATCGCCATATTATCTGTACTCACAAAGTTAGTCAAAACATGATGAGAAACAATAATAATAATAATAATAATAATAATAATAATAATTTTAACCCTTTCATGCATGAATAATGAGAACCTTAATCAAGATTTTTTTTTTCCAGTGTTTTTATTCCTCTTTAGGCATGAAAAAAAAAAAAAAACACTGTGATTTTTTTTTTCAATGAGCCTATTTTTTATGAAGTTACAAAAATGTCCACTCAGCTGAACGCCATGCGTTTAATTTTTGAAGCAAAGAAACATGCATTTACTGACATACTGTGTGAAAACTATGAAATAAAAACATTTTTAACCTCCTGAGACCCAGCAATGCATTTTTGTCCACTGTGGGGGACAAAAGTTTAACAGTTTTACTTTAAAAATGCTGTCCATTGCAAAGGACATTCCATTAAAAAACAATAAAAAAAATAAATAAATAAATAAAAAAAAAGTATCTGAAAAAAAAAAAAAAAACAAACTGTTGCATTATGCAGTTTCCAATCAAGACAATTGTTTTAATGGAAAAAAAGCTAAAATGTTCACTTTCCTGGGTCTCAGGAGGTTAATGCTGCTAATCTGATGTTTTCTCACATTTTCACATACTATACTACTAGTTATTACACACTCAGATAATATGCAAAAAAAAAAAGAAAAAAAAAACTTTTTGTTAAAAAAAACAACAAACTGTATTAATTACAGTCTAATAACAATTAGCAACTGATTTAGATAAAAGAACAGCAAAGTTACAGTAATGGGATGAATGTCAGTGTATGGGATGGTGCATAAGCGTCCACTGTGTTGGCTGATATGGAACTAAAACAACAAAACCCATGAATATACAAGAGAACAGCTGTAGAATAGCTGTCCACTGTAGTGACCACTATGCATGAAAGGGTTAGAAAGCATTATGGGATAAATGCAGAAAGGCAAATATATCTATTAACCCATAAAGACCCAGTGATACTTTTGTGTTAGTTCCCAAGTTAATATTTCTCTCTATTTAACCATTCTCAAGTGATTTATCACCATCTATCATTATATTATCCTCTCCATGTTGCATTTTCTCCAGTGAAAATCAGGTATTTTCCAATTTTTAATTTACTAATTATGTCTTTTAATCATCGTGCTGATATTACTTTTGAGCATTATCATACCAAAAACAGAGCAAACTTGAAAAACTGACTCTATATCTTTAACTGAACATTAAACAAGTGTCTCTGTCCACTATCACTGATCAAACTCCATACATTTTACTGGTGAATCAATGTTGTAGAAGATGACGGTGTTTCCATGGTAACTACAGAGCCTCTGAACGTCCAAATGGGTCATATCTGATGACCATGAAAAGATGACAAACTGTATTTTACACCAATTATTTACATGGATTGATAGGATTAGTGGCTCTGAAGTTACTAAACATTTTAGATCAGTAAATGCTTTTGGTCACTGGTGTATATTTGGGTCTTTATGGGTTAAAGAATATTTAATCTGTTTTCTTGTCAAAAGTGTAAGTCTGAATGTTGGGATCAGTAATAAAAGATGAAATCAGATCCTTTATATCTTCAGTCTTAAAGTGTCCTAAAGTAGACCTGGTGCTAATGTAGAGACACTGGGACTGTACTGATGTAGTCCCACTTGTCGTTTAACGGGGTCACAGTTCTCCGAGTGCAGGTTTACTCCTGGTTCCTAGAGTTTCCTCATGTAGAACAGGAGGTACTGCCGTCAACTATCAGGCTCCTCTCCTGTTCGACCAGCTCCCAGTTCAGGGTCAGGTTCCTGTTTAGATCAGACTTACAACCTTCCTTTTAGATGGAGCATAAATCCCTTATGTCGAGCACATGTCACTGAGGTCACACTATGGACTGGATATAAAGATGGACACTGTGATGCTGCATCCTCCCACTGTGGAAAAATGACACCAAAATGCTCGTTTGACACAATTTGAAGCCAGAGTCTGAGCAGAAGAGATGTGGGGATTTCACATGTGGTGGTCAGACTCCTGATTGGTTCCCCGGTGTGTGTCTAATGGTTTCTGGACCGTGATTGGTCAATACAGCTGTCAATCACCTGGTTTTATAACACCAAATACCTTCTCTACATATAAATCTACATATAAGACTGAAATTAGGATTGGGAAAAATTCATGGAACCTAAATAACATATAAGGGATGGAATTTCTTTATTCCAAAATGTATTTGGGTGCTTCTATGAAACTGGTCCCTAAAAACAGGACAGAGGGGCTAAAAGATGTAGATGTAAGATGTAGACTAATGTTATGAAGCAAGTTTGGAAGCACTTTGGGTCTATTTTAAAAATAAATATTTACTGAGATTGAAGAGAAACAATTTTTCCAGAAAAAACATTTTTATATATATTTTTTTTTCATACAAAAATTTGCGTGTAACACAGTAAAAAAAGACATAAAAATTACGCGCTGCTATTTTTCACAGGTACATTTTGGGAATTGAACTAATTACACTGGTCTACAAGGAAAATGCTTCCGGAATAAAAGTAATGAAATTTTACCACATGAGAGTCACTGATAAAGAAAAATCAAGTAAAAATGCTGGTTGGCTGAACTTTCCAAGATACAGCCTTGGGTCAAAATGTGAAATTCAAGAATTAACGAGAGAATGGGTTTGACTCAAAAGGAATATTTGTCTCAGAGCTACAAGATCTACTTCAAAACACTGTCTGCACATTAGAATACATTCACTTTACAGGTTCTATTTAGTGGAAGATTTATAAAACTATTATATAAATGTACATAAACCAATATATATGTGGAATAACACTTAATCATATACCTTGAAAACATCAGCAAACCGGCACTTTTGTCATTTTCCAATGAATCTTATTGAAATACGTAACATTTAGCACATTTAATCTCTGAAGCAAATCATTTCTAAAAAATTGTAGACCAGTGTTATGCAAGGCAGGGTGTTTCACAAAAAGGACAGCTGTTGCAAAATCACTCGCGATTTATTTGTGTTTAAATGGGCAGGTTCTGCATGTAACGTGAGTGGACACGAAGGGTTACACGCAAAACCTGGAATGAGACTGAGATTCATGAAAAACCCACGTCTGGATTACACGAATAGAATAGAATAGAATAGAATAGAATAGAATAGAATAGAATAGAATAGAATAGAATAGAATAGAATAGAATAGATCTTTATTGTCATTGTACATTGTAGAACGAAATTAAAAAGTGTGATCCTTAATGGTATTCATTCATCCCACATAAAAAACAGTGTAAAAACAAATGCAAACCACATAATAAATAGAATAAAAAGTAAAAACACACAAACACAAAATGACTAGGATCCTCAAATTTAACACAGTGTCTTTATTTATAGTCTATATAAGACCATTTACAGCCATGTTTTCCAAATCAAATGCACTGATACCTCGGTAACTTTTCCTGTCCCAATTTTGGTCATATTTTTGGCCTCAATATTTTATTAAAAATGTATTAATTTTGGGATGGCTCAGAGGAAGAGTATAATTTTTTTTTTTTTTTTCCCGCATTCATCTAAGGTCATCATTAGGTACATTCTAGGGGGAAATACGTCTAAATTCCTCTTTTATTATTAGGTCTAAAAAAGCTGGTAAAATGCCAAATACTAAAATAAACCCAGTTTCATAAGAAGCACCATTTATTAGAACTATTCATGACCAAAGGAACATAAAGATGTAGAAAAATAAACTACTCAACACAATATCAAAAAAAGGACGTTGAACCAAAACAATCTTCAACTTCAACTATATGACTCAGTAAACAGACCTTAGAATAAAACTAAGAAGGAACAACATAAAATCAATGTGAATAAACAGTCTGATCTGCAGTCAGTTACAGACATATTAATACTGATAACCAGGGCCTTTGACTGTCCATCTAATTCTTTCAAGTCTGGCAAAGTAAAGCACTTCCATAAACCAAAGTGGATGTAAGGGAAGAGTAGATGATTCCCACTTAAGTTGTATCTAACGCTTGGCCAGAAAAGTGTCAAAGTCTGTGAAGGCCTCCTTTAGAGGACAGTGGATTTATAGGTGGGACAGAACAGTGCAGACATTGACTCAGGCTGGAACCGTTTACTAAAGACACTTGACAACGAGCAAGGGATGGGATTTATGACCTATACCGTAGGCATCGGAGGAGATCGGGACATTTTGGAGTCGATGTGGTAACACAGACTGAATGAATGACATGAACAGTACAACATAAAAAATAGGACTACTGGCCCCGTATCTCACCGTCATGTTCGATCAAGAATCAATAACAACTTGAATTTCTGCCACCGCTGCCCCAACCCTCTGGAACTCCCTCCCCCTTCACATCCAGAACTCTGACACACTCACTTCATTCAAAAGCCAACAGATCATCATATAAAAACTGACTGCCTGTTCCACCTCATCCACCTTCTCTCATGTGTTTTCTTTTCTGTATCTGTCTCTACCTTTTTGCTTAAGTATTTGTTCTTTGTTTGCCCTTTTGTATTACCTCTCCGGTATCCAGGTGCACCTTTTAGGCACACTTTGCACTTCGTGTTAAAAAATTTCATATTATTTTTCACAATTTAAATAAGGTTAGAATTCAAAAGTTGTTCATTTTTGCATGATCTTTAAAATTCTGGCTACCAACTAAAATGTGCACATTGTAAACAAAAGAAAATTACTAGACTAGCATCTGCCTCCCAAGTGTGCCTAAAACGCACTATTTCTTCCATTTGATATGTATGATTAGGGCTGACCTTAATTTACAAAAATAAAATCAAATTAGAGCAGGAAAATTAATCAATATATTATATTTAATAGTTTGATTTATAGGTGTGCATTTTACGCACACTTGGTGACAGATGCTAGTATTTTTGAACATTTGACCTAGCGCCAAAAATAATAATGCAAATTAACCAATGTTGCTGTTAATCATTGACATATGCCAGGCTGCAAAAATCAAATAATATGTGATCCACTTTTTATGTAGTATATTGAAAAAAAAAAAAAAAAATTTTTTTTGCATCCACAAAAAAGGTTTGCTTACATTACAAACACGGCATTTAAAGGGTTAAAAAAAAAGTGACAATTATTGAGTATTTGGTATTTTTATTTACGGCTCAAGTTGATGAAATAGAAAAAAGTGTAAAAGAATTAAAAACAAACTATGAAAATTGTTTTGACATTATTCCACAGGTGTGCCAAAAAGGCACACTTGGTGCTTAGTAAGGGCCTTGCTGGACGGGATACCGGAGGGTTAACTCGGTATCTGTTTTTACCCCTTTTGTCTGTGTTCGTCCTTTGGCTGCTTATTGTAAAGTGTCTTTGAGTACTTCGAAAAATGCTGTATAAAACCAATGTATTATTATTATTATTATTATTATTATTATTATTATTATTATTACATTTGTGAGGTTGTCAGGTTCTGTCTCTATGTTAGAGTCTGTGGTCTGGATGCAGGAGATCAATCTCCCAGCAAGGTTATTATCGTTAACGAAAACCAACGAAATAACGAAAACTAGAATTGTAAAAACATTTTCGTTAACTGAAATAAATAAAAACTATAATTAAAAGAAAAAAATGGTAACTAAGTGAAACTATATTGTGTGCTTACAAAACTAACTAAAATGTATAAAAATTATGGATAAAATTCCTTTCGTTTTCGTCTTTGTCAAAGTCGGATTGATATGAAATCGATTTATTTCCCTCAAGCAGTTTTAGCTAGCGGCACCATATGATATTTAACAGTCCGTGATTTCTCGTCACTTGTGGTTTACAGTCATCTTCTGGTCCCCACTCTACCTGGAAACATGGAGACTAAAGTTGGGAGAAAGCAGCAGAGTCCTGTCTGGGATTTATGTGAATTTGACGGTGAAGAGAATAAAATATATTTAAAAAAAAATCTAAAACAAAACTAAAACTAAGCATTTAGAAAATAATGAAAACCAATAAAAACTAGCAAACCTGCTCGAAAAACTAATTAAAACTAACTGAATTACAGAAAAAAAAGTCAAAACTAAATAAAACTAAACTATAATGAAAAATTCAAAACTATTATAACCTTGTCTCCCAGTAGAAGTGGGTGGTACTTTCACTGGAGGAGAACTCAACTAATTCAATCAAAGTCCATATATGACTTCCTATCAGTACTCAGTAGTAACCATATTGATATCTGTAAACATTTCCATGTTATAAGAATCAGAATCGCCTTTATTCCCCAAGTATGTTCAAAAGAATACCAGGAATTTTACTGCACACATTTTACTTTAAAGAAGCGCTAAAATAAACACACACAACTAAAAAAGAGTTTAAATAAAGTAAAAATGAAAAGTCTTAAGTGGAATTTGGACAATATTCTGCCTGTTACTAAATATTTAGTGTATTTGTAGATACGCTCTGATCTGTAAGTTGTAATGAACATGTGTAAATGATAAACTGAGGCATAATATTCTTAAAATTGCACTTATTTTCTTAAGAAATTTCAGCTTGTTCATGTTATTCATATATATTTTAAGGATAGTTGGTAGATGTGAACATTTTCATCATGTTTAGTTGAGTTTATTAGTTTATTGTATCGTGGACAATCCCAATTAATGAACTGTATCAATAACAGTAAAAAGGGGCAGCTTTAGCAAACATGGCTAGTATCCTGCTGTAGTCCCCGGCCTGATGACAACAGGTACCCTAAAAAAACTATAAATTATAGCACATGAATTCAAAAGAGAGAGTTAAGACAGCTAAGAGATGAGATATATCAATAAAGATAAAAAAGAGAAAAGAGAAAAGAGAACAGTGAACCATCAGTCCAGTCATTCAGAGACAGCACATATAATCCAAACATATAAAGGCAGCACATACAATATAATCACACACATCAGCACAGAATCACAGACTGGGATGTAAACAGACATCACATATGGACAGACAGCATCCATGATCATGACACAAATAACACAGAGCCATATGTTAGTGTGTACAGGTGCAGTTGTCTGCAAACCATGTTTTTCATTTGGCTGTAAAAGTGGAGTATGTATGTATGTATGTATGTATGTATGTATGTATGTATGTATGTATGTATGTATGTATATTGGTATGTATGTATGTATGCATGTATATTTGAATGTATGTATGTATATTTGTATGTATGTATGTTTGTATATTTGCATGTATATATGTATGCATGTATGTATGTATATTTGTATGTATTTATGTATGCATGTATATTTGTATGTCTGTATGTGTGTGTGTGTGTGTGTGTATGTATATATATATATATATATATATATATATTTATATATATATACGTGGGTATATGCATGGGTTCTCTCCGGGTACTCCGGCTTCCTCCCACCATCCAAAGACATGCACTGATAGGTTAATTGGTTAATCTAAATTGCCCATAGGTGTGAATGTGAGAGTGATTGTTTGTCTCTATATGTTCAGCCCTGCGATGAACTGGCGACTTGTCCAGGGTGTACCCCGCCTTCACCCCTATGTAGCTGGGATAGGCTCCAAGCGACCCCCGTGACCCTAGTGAGGATAAAGCGGGTTCAGAAAATGAATGAATGAATGAATATATATATACACACACACACACACACACACACACACACACACACAGTATATGTTTGTATGTATATATGTATATTTGTATGTAAGTATGTTTGTTTGTAGATTTGTATGTATGTATGTATGTATGCATGTATGGATGGATGGATGTGTGTGTGTATGTATGTATGTATGTAAGTATGTGTGTGTGTATGTATGTATAGATGTGTGTATGGATGTATGGATGTACATTTGTATGTATGTATGTATATTTGTATGTATGTATATATGTATGTATGTATGTATGTATATATGTATGTATGTATGTATGTATGTATATATGTATGTATGTATGCATGCATGCATGTATCTTTGTATGCGTGTATGTATGCATGTATGTTTGTATGTTTGTATGTCTGTATATATATACAGTATATGTTTGTATGTATATTTGTATGCAAGTATGTTTGTATGTATATTTGTATGTGTGCATGTATATATGTATATTTGTATGTATGTATGTATTTATGCATGTATGTATGTATGTATGTATGTATGGATGGATGTGTGTATGTATGTATGTATGGATGTGTGTATGGATGCATGTATGTACATTTGTATGTATGTATGTACATATGTATATTTGTATGTATGTGTCGAGGCCCAAAACGGAATCTGTCCCGATTCAGAATAGGGACAGATTCCGTTTTGGGCCTCGACATATGTATGTATGTATATTTGTATGTATGTATGTGTGCATTCTTACAAAAGACAAAATTTTTACAAAAGACAAAGACAAAAGTTTGGAGTTGTCCTTATTTCTAGTTTATTGTGTTCTTCTTTTCCTGGTCCATGTGGGCTGTATGTGGTCTATGTGGGCTGTATGTGGTCCATGTGGGCTGTATGTGGTCCATGTGGGCTGTATGTGGTCCATGTGGGCTGTATGTGGTCCATGAACTAAAATGACTTGGACACCCTGCTCTGGTGGGTCGTCCTCCAGTCCTGCTGTTACATATGACCACTTAACCTCTGTGTGCTCTCACTTACAAATCCGACCTCCTGTATTTTTATCCAGACTCAGGGTTACGTCCTGGTCCTGCTCCTGGTCCTGGTCCTGGCCTCCACTTGGCGGTGTTGTGCCGCCTCAGTGAATGCTCACCCTTTACTCCACCGGTGTGGTGGTTTGGCATCAGCGCTGGGCTCAGGAGGCCACAGACAAGCTGATTAAACTGTAGGATTTCCAGCGGCTCAGAGCTGCTATTCCCAGCTTCAGCCGGTGGATTAGACCCCGCTGCTGCTCCTGGTCCACGGGTGGCACGATTCACCCAGCACTTAGCATCACCTTTCACTCACACTCTGGAAACCGGCCAGAGAAATGATACTTCACTATAGAATGGGCCGACGGGAGTGACAACAAACACCGGCGACAACACAAACACAACTGGTTCAGCCCTGAGGGGATGAAGGGGACCATAATTAACAACTATTCTGAACATTTATCTGACAAACTATTATAGACTGAGGCTAAAATAGATGAAAAAAACTAGAAAAGCACTTGGAGAGGGCAGACCTACGGCAAGGCAGATCAGCCCCCCCCCATCACCACCAAAATTTAATCATTTCTTCCTTGAGCCAGGATCAAGCATCAACTTTACTGAAAATTTCATCAGAATCCCTCCATAACTTTTTCTGACTTATCTTGCAAACAGACAGACAAACTAACAACCCCCCCCCACCCCGATCACCACTAAAATTTTACCACTTGTTCCTTGTGCCAGTATCAACATTTCCTGAAAATTTCATCAAAATCCTTCCATAACTTTTTGAATTATCTTGCTAACAGACAAACCCTGATGAAAACACAACTTCCTTGGCAGAGGTAAAAATAACAAATACATAGAAAGGAAATGAGAACGCAATATTAAAAGCATAAAAATGTTACATGACAAAAACATAAAAAGACGAAAATGGCATTAAAGATGCAACAAACTGTGAAAGACCTTATAAAAAATAAACATACACGACGCTACTAAATGAAAATGAAGCAAACAATGAAACAAGGCAAAAACGCTAAAGACAGAAAAAGATAAAAGCAAAATTGGAACAAAATAAGTGAAATAAAAGACACTAGATGCATTGTTTTCAGTGATTTCCAGTTAAAATAATTAATATTTGCTGCTCTAATTTACACATATCTTGCCTTAAAAAAACCTGTGAAACATATTTTAAGGTGGTCATATTTTGCTAAACCCACTTTTATTAGTCTTTGGTTCATTTATTTGTGTATTTGGACCCTAATAGTTCATACAGTTAGAATCTGAACCCTCCAGGTGCTGCAAAACTATCTTTATATTCATTTGGCAAAAATGGAGTGGATTTCTACAACCCGTTTTAATTCCTTCTTAATTTGTGACGTCTATAACTAGTTACATCACAATATTTGCATTTCCATATAAGGTCAAAACTTCTGACGAACATTTCTCCGAGTACGACATAATTGTTTATCAGCAGCAGCGGTTGTAGACCATACTGAAAATATGTCCAAACTTTGCGCCAGTTACCTAAAATGTTCAGTTGTTGGTTGAACAGGATAAAGCAGCACAGCCAACAACCTGGAGGGGGCGGGGCCTAAAGTGGCTCATTTGCATTTAAAGGGCCAGCGCTCAAAACCACCTTTCTGGTGTCATTACTCAGAAATAGGGTTGAAGATGGACCTGTGGAATTGAATTAATGAAGAATTCAGACCCAAGCAGAGGATTTACAGTTTATGTAGACCACAGGGAAATGTTTGAAAATGCATAAGTCCATTTAAAAAAGCAAAATATCACTCCTTTAAGTTATGACACATTTTAAGTGATTTATCACCATTTATTATAATACACTAGTCAACATTTGCTAGGAATCAGGACTATAACTTTGCTACATTCGGGGGTGTAATTCTGGAAACTTGAAAATTTACTTTCCCAGTGGAGTACAGCCTGTGGATGCGGATGGTGGCCACACACATTATTGACATCACACCGTATGTGTTTCAGAACATTCTGAGTGGTTTCAGTGAAAACAAAATTGGAAGAGTAATTGTTGTGAAATCTAATTTCTAGGGTTGTATCACCCTTTTGCCAGAAATTGCAATAAAAATGTATGTTTTTTTACCTTTTGGTCCATTTTTCTTTACATGACTAGCCAAAGTACACACATAATATATGAAGTCACCCAAAATATTATACAGCATCAATTATTGTGTAAATATAAAACTGATCCCTAGCAAATGTTGACTAGTATATTATCCACTGAATTTTGCATTTTCTCCAGTGAAAATCATCTATTTTTATATGTTAAATTGACTGATCATGTAGATATTAATAAAAGTTCAAAGTAAAGTCAAATGTAATTGTATCAAAACAGAAAAAAGTGAAGAAAAGGTGACTTTTTTAGTAAAATATAGCATTAACAGAATATAAACCCAGTGTTTCCATCCACTGTCATTTGTCAAACTCTGTTATTTACCGGTGAATTAAAGTTGTAGAAGATGACAGTGTTTCCATGGTAACTACAGAGCATCTGAACGTCCAAATGGGACCATGAAAAGATGACAAACTGTATTTTACACCAATTATTTACATGTGTTGATAGGATTAGTGGATCAACAGTTTCAGTGGATGCTTTTGGTCGACAGTAGGTGTTTGGATCTTTATGGGTTAAATCACACAGGTGGGTTTCAAAGTTCGGACTGTGCATCTGAGCAGTGAACACCTCACGGCTGTCACACTTTAATAATTCTGTACAGATGAAGTGCATCAGCTGTGAGATTCACAGCGGTTTCATTTGTGACTGATTCAGCAGCAGGTTTAGTCACACTGACGCCCACCGCCTCAACGGGGAGCGTTACTCACTTCCTCTCCCACTGACGAAGTGGGAACACAAACCAGAAAACTCTACACAGCATTCAACAGCTTCCACTGCAATTAGAAAACAGAGAGATGGAACAGAGGTAGAAGACCCAAGAAGAAGAAACATCTAAAAGACGAAACAAGATGAAAACAATGAAAAGTATGTAAAAGGATTGAGAACAGATATATAATAGTTTTGGATTTTTCATTATAGTTTAGTTTTATTTAGTTTTGACTTTTTTTTTCCTCTAGTTCAGTTAGTTTTCATTAGTTTTCAGAGCAGGTTTGCTAGTTTTTATTAGTTTTTGTTTTTTTCTAAATGCTTAGTTGCAGTTTCGTTTGAGTTTTTGTCATATCTTTTATCTTTCTCACCGTTATATTCAAATAAATTCCCGTACAGGATTCTGTTGTTTTCTCCCAGCTTTACTTTCCATGTTGTTAGGATGAGAAGACGACTCTAAACAACAAGTGATGAGAAGTGTCGGACTGTGAAGTGTCGTGTGGTGCCACCAGCTAAAATTGCTCGACCGAAATAAATCGCTTTCATATCAATCTGACATAGAAAAAGATGAAAACGAAGGGAATTTTATCCATTATTTTTATACGTTTTAGTTAGTTTTGTAAACACACAATACAGTTTCAGTTAGTTATCATTTTTTTCTAGGGATGTCTGATATTATCGGCCCGATATTGGCATAAAAATGTAATATCGGTGAATATCTATCGTTTTTTTTTTTTGCCTATCATTAAAACTGATGAAATAATGCCTTGATTTCGCCGGCATTTACCGACGCGTAAATGAAGCATTATTTGTAACTGAAAGAAATGTGCAGTTTTCAAAATTGTACAGTAGAGCTGCCACACTGTAAAAGACTCATGGAGAGAGGGAGAGAAAATAAATAAATATGGCATTTTTTCCACAACTTAAGTTGAAGTATGTATTCTTTGCACAGACAGTGTTTACATTTTGAAAGCCTTGTTGCATTTGAGAATGCATCCAATGGGACATCACAATAAAATTAGGCATGAAGTGTTAATTCCATGACAGGAGATATGTGATGTTACCTAAAATTACTTTAATATCCCACATATATCAGCAGCGATATCGGAATCGGAAATTAAGCGTTGAACAATATCAGCATATCGGTTTTTGGCAAAAAAGCCAATATTGGACATCCCTAGTTTTTTCTATTAATTATAGTTTTTATTTATTTCAGTTAACGAAAATGTCTTTTCAACTCTAGTTTTCGTCATTTCGTTAGTTTTCGTTAACGATAATAACCTTGGATGAGAATGATGTAAAACGATGACAATGTAGATGAAGAAAATGACAAAGTAAGAGATGTAAGAAGAAAATGATGTTAAAGATACAAAGTGAAAAGATTAGAACGACAGAAAAGACATAAGATGAATATGATGTACAATCTGTAATGATGAAAATGATATAAAAGACAAATTAAGAATGTGATGTAAAATATGTAACAAGATGAGACTGATGTAAAGGAGGTGAAACGATGTCAATGTAGATGAAGAAAAAGACAAAATAAAAGATGTAAGAAGAAAATTATGTTAAAGATACAACGTGAAAAGATTAGAACGACACAAAAGACACAAGATGAAAATGATGTGAAACTAAAAGATGCAACAAGAAAAAAAACAGAGGATGAAAATGATGTTAAATTTGTAATGATGAAAACAATATAAAAGACAAATTAAGAAAGTGATGGAAATACGTAACAAGATGAAACAAGAAAGTAAGATTCACAGTGAAAAGATTAAGGTGAAAAGTTGAAAACAATGTAAAAATTAAAATACAAAACATACATGACATAAAAGACATGAGATGATATCTTCGTACAGATGAAAATGTCATTAAAAGACATAAGAAAATAACAGAAAAGATGCAAAAACAAAAACATTGTAAAACAAAAAGACAACAGGATGAAAAGGACGTAAAATGTAGGACAAGTTGTGGTGAAAACATCTAAAATGTAAGAGAATAAAATGGCAAGAAAAATACAACAAAATAAAAGAAACATTGAAAAACTACAAAAGTAATTGGAGAGCGCAGACCCCCACCCAGATCACCACCAAAATTTTATCATTTATTCCTTGTGCCAGTATCAACATTTCCTGAAAATTTCATCAAAATCCTACCATAACTTTTGGAGTTATCTGCTAACAGACAAACACACAGACAAACAAACAAACCCCAATGAAAACATAACCTTCGCTGTTCCTTGACAGAGGTAAAAAGGTTTAAAAAAAAAACAAAAAAGCAAGAACATGAGGCAAAAGGCAAAAAGACATTTGTGACGTGACAACTCAACACACACTGTTGAACAACTTCCTCTTTTTTCAGTTCAACTACTTTTTTAATCTGTCGTCTCAGGTTGAAATACAAATATTTGTCATCCCTGACTCTCCTGAACTCCCACAACTAACCATCCTCACACACACACACGCACACACACACACACACACACACACACACACACACCCAGTCCTAAAACAGACACAGTTCTTTTAATAACCCGGAGTAAAGCCCAGGATTAAACGTTTAACCAGCTCAAACTGCCCCATACACAACAACAGGATCTAAAAAAAAACCACACACGAGACTTCAGCAGCCGTTGGGTTTAACACTGAAAACAATCAGCTGATGCTCACTCACGTACACACGTTTACTGCAATATACAGGACTGATGCATTACATATGTGTTCTGTGTGTTTATTAATGCACAAACACATACTGTACGTTATGAAGGGTAGAAAAGCAAGTCGTCTGCAAAGAAAATTTTTATTTTTATTTTAACAGTAGTTTGTTTTATATTGGTTGAATTTTGTTTCTCTTGTGTTCTTATTGGCCACTTTTACATACTATGAAATATTTTGTGTGTTATTTGGAATTTCCTTGTAAATATTTGGACAAATGTGTTCAAAATCATCAGTAAAATCAACTCCGTCTTACCAAATTTCAACTAATTTTCAGATTAAACAGCAGAATTTCTTACATGAGGAATTATACATTCACCAATGCATTAAAAACACTTTTTCTGCAGCTACATCATAGTGTGTTTAACATTTTATAAACAATTTATACAGATGGTAGTTTACCAATCAGGAGAAAACGGTTTTATGAATGAGAATATACATCTATTCTTGAGTTGACAAGTTGTTATATATAGTTCTTTAATATTTATATAAAACTAATTTTCAATAAAAACTAAATATTCTGGAGGATATGAAGAATAAATTATTTTAACTACTGATTGATGGCTTTAAAAATGATATTTACAAAAATGACTCCATCTTGGAAAAGGTAAAAAAAAAAAAAATAAGCAAAACAATTAAATGGATCGTTTCATCTTTGCTAAGTAATCATATGCTTTAATTCTAATAAATCCAATAGTATAATTGATAATGTCCTCAATTTTTGCTGATTTACAGAAACAAAAACTTCTGTTGTGCTTCAGGAAATAAACATTTTTGTTGACTATGTAATTTTTCCAAACATATCTGTAAATATTTAACTTGTCATTTTTGGGGTGAAATGTTTTGTCCACTTCTGTTTTAAAGTCTTCAGATTTGGACCCTTTTTTAACATGACAATAAATAAAAGATTAACACATTTCTAATAGATATACTTTTTACAATTCTGTAACACAAATCTTTAGTAAAAACTATTTTTTATATTCATTACTCCACTTTCTGATAATAATTCACCAGAAAGTACCTTTAAGGCAGGGGTGTCAAATATGCGGCCCGCCAAAGCTTCTAATGCGGCCCGTGGGATGAATTTGCAAAGTGTAAAAATTCCACAGTCAAGGCTGTGGAACTCATTTTAGTTCAGGTTCCACATACAGACCAATATGATCTACAGTCAAATAATAACAACAGAATAACCTACAAAAAAGAATGACTCCAGATTTTCTTCTCGGTTTCATGTGAAAAAAGTATTACATTATGCCGATAAATAATGACAACTTCAAATTTTTGTCTTGTTTTAGTGCAAAAATAACATTAAATTATGAAAATATTTACATTTACAAACTATCCTGTAACAATAAAATGTGAATAACCTGAACAAATATGAACAACCTGAAATATCTAAAGAAAATTAAGCACAGTTTGAACTATTTTCTGCCTGTTACTAAGTATTTAGTGCCTTTGTAGTTTGGTTCCATAATTCACATGTAGAAATGATTAGTTGAGGCATAATATTGTTAAAACTGCACTTATTTTTCTTAAGAAATTTCAGTTTTTTCAGGTTATTAACATCTTTTTTGTTTGAATAGTTTATAAAAGTAAGTATTTTCAAATTTTAATGGTTTTTTTTTTGCACTAAAACAAAGATGAAAATTTGGAGTTGTCATTATTTATAGGTTATTATTGTGCTGGTCCGGCCCACTGGAGATCAAATTGGGCTGACTTTGAGACCCCTGCTTTAAGGATTAAATATACACAAAACATCAACATGATTGAAGTTTTCAGAGCATCTTTTAGACAGCAGGTGAGACTGATCTGATTCATTTAACTTTCCGTGTGAGTTTCCAGTTGAAGATGAATGAGAACACCCAGAGTCCATATTAAATAGAGCGGTAATGATTTTCCGCTCTGCTCCGGATCTGTTCCATCAGAGGGGAATGGGAAACCTCAGCCGTCAGATCGGTATCGGTCTGAATCTTCTGCAGAGTTTCCCATATTAATATGTTGAAAACACATAAATGGGATGTGATTATTTCTGCAACTGGAGGAAAAAGTCCTGTTGAAGTCAGAAACAAAAAGGTAAGACCCTTCCATTGGATAAATACTGCAGCGACGAATATGTTTCAGCTTTTTAAGCCTTTAACTGATGCAGCCTCACATCTTAAACAGTTTACTATAGAATATAAAGACTGGGCTGTGTTTCAATGGATAAAGGTCATGTGATCTGATGAGTCCAGACTGACCCTGGATGAAGTGATTACCCATCATGCAACTGTGCGGACAAAACATGACAAACATCACACCTACACCTGTGGGACGTTACATTCAGGTTGATCAGAAATACAGGGTGGGGAAGCAAAATTTACAATGAACATTTAGTTGTTTTTTCTCAGCAGGCACTACGTCAATTGTTTTGAAACCAAACATATATTGATGTCATAATCATACCTAACACTATTATCCATACCTTTTCAGAAACTTTTGCCCATATGAGTAATCAGGAAAGCAAACGTCAAAGAGTGTGTGATTTGCTGAATGCACTCGTCACACCAAAGGAGATTTCAAAAATAGTTGGAGTGTCCATAAAGACTGTTTATAATGGAAAGAAGAGAATGACTATGAGCAAAACTATTACGAGAAAGTCTGGAAGATACTATTAAAGAAAAATGGGAGACGTTGTCACCCGAATATTTGAGGAACACTTGCGCAAGTTTCAGGAAGCGTGTGAAGGCAGTTATTGAGAAAGAAGGAGGACACATAGAATAAAAACATTTTCTATTAAGTAAATTTTCTTGTGGCAAATAAATTCTCATGACTTTCAATAAACTAACTGGTCATTCACTGTCTTTCAATCCCTGCTTCAAAAAATTGTAAATTTTGCTTCCCCACCCTGTAACTTAATGTCAATTAATGTCAAATCAATATTTCTTTAGTCTAAAGTTTATTTTTTCTTCCCGAGTTTAGATTTGAAGAAACCAGATGTTATGTGTTGCTTATATTAGATACTATTTTGGAGAAGTCTAGAGGCAGAACAATTGTAAGGAAAAAACAAGTTGTTCCAGGCACAACAAACCCCACCCCTCACACATATTGTAGCTTATTTTAGCATCGATCCAGCTGATGTCCTCATGTCTATGCGTGTGCTGATGTCAGCATATTAATTATGTATGTGCCAAGTTTCAGGTAAACTGAAACAAAATTGATGTTTTTATAGACATTTGAAATTTCGCCCATTATAAGTAAATGGGAGAAAAAAAAAGATTTAAAAAATTCATAAAAATCTTAACTTTGACCTACTTTTCCCAAAATGTAGCCACATCTATTCTGGGTCACTGGCAGTCTACAAACCCAATTTGGTAGGAATTCAACCAATAGTTTTGCTGCTAGAGTGTTAACAAACCGAACCAAAAACAATACCCCTTGAATCCCCTTCAGGGGGCGGGGTAAAAAAATGCACCTGTAAATGCAAGCGTAGATGAGAATGTAGGGAAAATTAATCCCAAAGACAAAGAAAAGGATGCAGTGATAGTAAAATCTTTCTTTACAGCATTTTAGTTTTTTTTATCCTGTCTTAACAAATAAATCTTCATTATAAACATAATGAATATTAGCAAATAGCAGCTGAAACCAGTGTTCAACTGATACATCGGAGCATTCATTATTGCACAATGAAATGATAATATTGAAGTATTTGTGTAAAAGTGCGGACATTCATGTACTGGGATCCTCAAACAGTGTAAATAAGCTTTTAAAATGACCTGTTGTATCTAAGAATGCAAGTCATTGTACATTATTTTCCATATATCAGATAGTTAAAGGTCTAATAGGCCTGTTTCCTTCTGTTAAACTGTTAGTGTTTGTTCATTTTAATCGTCTGTTAGGTCTAAATCCCAGTCAACACAGTTTATCAGGAGAATAAATCTCTAATAAACAGTTAAAAACACAGATCTTCCACACAGTGTTATAATAAAAATCAGATTAATGTGGACTTAAATGCAGAACATTTTATTTTTTTTTTAGAACTAATGCATATGCAAACACTTTTTTCTGTGTAGCCCTTAAGGAACCACTTTAAAAAGATGATTAAATTAAAGCCGACTTTTCCCCCTGACTGATCTGGAACAGGACCGGTTCTGCTCAGGGGAACATGTTTAATTATCGGACAAGGGATTAACGTCTGTCACTTCTTCTTCTTCAGTGTTCGGGGCCAAGAAACAAACAAAACAACACCCTTATTGTATTCATGTGGATACAAAAGCGCAAAATAACAAAAAAAACTATCTTTCCTGTACGAATTAAAACAGATTTTTTATAAAAATGTGAGGCGATAAATCAGATTATGTTAAAATTAAACCTCTCCAGATTTGATTTACTCGCTCGATTCAAGCAGTGAAACTGTGCCAAGTGACAGGAGGACAGAATTGTGTAAGACTGAACTGTAAATCCTCTTGGTGCGGCGCTGCCAACCGGGACCTGGCGCAACCTGGTACCTGCTGGATTTCCTCGGCCTCATTCCTCTGCAGGTCTCAGGGAAAAGGCACAGATTACAACTCATGTCCTGCTGATGAAATGAGGCTTAGGTTCTGGGTTTGGTGGCGAAGGTGAGGTATCCCGTGTGTCCGGGTATTTCTCGCGGCGGTGTGGTGGTTTTGATGGTGACTGAGGCGCTGTTCGGAGCTTTCGAGTCGGCGTCGGGCGGCGCCGGGGCTGAAGGGTCGGGGCCGAAGTCGGGCAGCGGCAGGGAGACGGTTCGGACGTCGTGGACTCGCAGCAAGACCTCCAAAGTGCTGATCTCCTCGAAGCCCTGGTCCGCCAGAGCCTCGCATGTCCTCTGGACCTGTTCGATGCACGGGGAGAACGAACACAGCCGCCCGCCTGAGGGAAACACAACATACACGTAAACGTACAGCGACAAAAACAACAACGACCAGGCCGCGATAAACTCTCAGACCCAGCATGCATCTGTAGGAGACGAGTTTCACAGCTGTACTTTAAAAAAAAAAAAAAGCAAAAGAACCCCCAAAAACAGTCCCCTGCAAAAGACTTTCCACTAGAAAAAAAAAATGCATCTGAAAACACTGTTACATTATACTGTTTCCAATCAAGACAATTATTTAATGTAAAAAAGCCAAAACTTTGACTTTCCTGGGTCTCAGGAGGATAAATAACCTTCACAACAGGAGGGTCAAACTCATTTTAGTTCAGGAGCCACATTCAGCCCAGTGGGATCTAAACCAGTACATAATAACATCATACTCTATGAATAATAACTCCAAAATCTTTAGTGCAAAAAAGTCAATTGCAATTTTAACAGTATTTATTTTATAATATTAATATATTTAGTATTTATTTACACGTGTACATTACAACTTACAGATCATACAGGGTGGGGAAGCAAAATTTACAATGAACATTTAGTTGTTTTTTCTCAGCAGGCACTACGTCAATTGTTTTGAAACCAAACATATATTGATGTCATAATCATACCTAACACTATTATCCATACCTTTTCAGAAACTTTTGCCCATATGAGTAATCAGGAAAGCAAACGTCAAAGAGTGTGTGATTTGCTGAATGCACTCGTCACACCGAAGGAGATTTCAAAAATAGTTGGAGTGTCCATAAAGACTGTTTAGAATGTAAAGAAGAGAATGACTATGAGCAAAACTATTACGAGAAAGTCTGGAAGATACTATTAAAGAAGAATGGGAGAAGTTGTCACCCGAATATTTGAGGAACACTTGGGCAAGTTTCAGGAAGCGTGTGAAGGCAGTTATTGAGAAAGAAGGAGGACACATAGAATAAAAACATTTTCTATGTCAATTTTCTTGTGGCAAATAAATTCTCATGACTTTCAGTAAACTAATTGGTCATACACTGTCTTTCAATCCCTGCCTCAAAATATTGTAAATTTTGCTTCCCCACCCTGTAGTGGATCTAAAAATACACAAAACATTTAGTAACAGGCAAAATATAATTAAAATTCAATGTATTTTTCTTAAGAAACTTCAAAGAGATTAGTTGCATTTTTCTGTGAAAGGATAGTTGATTTTCCTTTTTTCACACTAAAAAGAAAAAAAAAAAGAGTCGATCATAATTTTTGGTTATTATTATTGGTTATTATTTTATTGGTCCGACCCACTTGAGATCAGACTGGGCTGAATGCTGCCTCTGAACTAAAACCACACCCTTGACTGTTACTTTGCATGGTCCAGATCGGACCTTTTGGGCGGCCGGTTTTGGGCCGCGGGCCATGTGTTTGACACCCCTGCTTTACAAAGTTTGAACCAGGAAACACAGCTTCATCTTAGGACAATAAATAATAGAAAATATACACTGGTACACAATGTTTGGACAATTTAAGACCTTCTAAAACCATTATGAAAGGAGTTTAAAACCTATTTCCAGAGCTGGGTCGATGAGGACAAACACTTAAGTAGAGTTTCCAGGTATTTGTACTTTACCCGAGTAATGATGTTTCACTTTTACTCCATGGATTTTACACTAATATGCAGTTTCTACTCCTCACATGGTCAAAAACAGTTTTGTTTTAATGCAGTTTAGGAACAAATATTGATTATTTTTCTTAATAAGAGGAAATTAAAGAAAAAACTAAATGAAATGATGAATGAAACATTGGAAAGGTGACAAATGAAGTAACATGAAAATTACATGAAGATGATAATGTCCCAGATGAAAAACAAAAATTAAATTTTCATGATTGGACTTAATATTTGACAAGTGATATGACAGAAATACATTAAACGATATGAGACTTTTTCATCAATATCAATACTTATAACTTTGTAATAATAACTAATAACTTTGTATTAACGATTACAATGTTAATGTAACATTTAGTTCTTTTTCTTTTTAGAATAAACCATTTATCCTTTTTAATTTCTTGACCTGTAGAAGGGAATGAATGTCCATTAAAAGAAAAATTTTTGTGATCACTGGTATTTCATTGATGAAAATCTGCATTTTAACAGGATACATCAATGTTCATCTCCTTTAATACCTATGATACTGGTGCCAAAGTATATTTTTATTAAGTTTAATCATTATGTTCGATGACTAGTTTTAATCTAAATCATTAACTGCCTGCAATTTTACTCTTTTTTGCCCCAAACATCTATTACATTTGTATATATTATTATATATATGAGTTATGCTCAGGTAAATAAATTATGTTTTTAATCATTTAAGCTCATTTCTTTATAGTGAAATCTTCAGTTTCCTCTAAAACTAAACTAAACTGGTCAGAAACAACATCGTACTCAGATTCACCTGATAAAAATATGAATAACTACAAATAGCTGCAGGTTACTTTGACCATAGACATAAAAACATTTCAATAATGTGTAAAACAATTCCACTGTGTGTGTTTTCTCTGTCACAAATACACTCTATACTCTGGCTACAATACACTCCTACTAATAATACTTTGTTTTTCTTACTCCTAAAAGCCTTTTCAGGGCGTATTCTCTTCCTAACAAAGCAGCGTGCCGTCGGTGGATCATAATAAACACAGATCACCTCCGGCTTCGGCCTCTCGACTCTGGATGAAACCCATGGTGATCACAGCAGGAGGCGGAGCTACGAGACGAGAAGACGGTCACCTGATCTGAGCGACGGGACTCGACCAGAGAAACACCTACGACCTCAACATCCAACACTAAGCTCAACGTACTGTGAAAACTAGTGCATTGATGCCACTTTAATACACACATGAACCTTTTAACCACAAACATACACTTAAAAAGCAGTTTTATCCTTAAAAGGTATGAGCTTTTTTAACACTTTTCCCCTTCAGATGTGTTATAAAACAAAATAAACATACTTATAGTTCATGCATGATGCATTTTCCTCTCACAAAAAATTAAATAACATCAGTAAAAACAGTAGAGCTGCACAAATAATCCAACCTAAATCACAATATCAGCCTGTGCAATTAAATAATCGCAAAAAACTCTGATTTAAAGGCGCAGATTTTGGAAGATTTAGGGCGACGGAATAACAGAAATGGAAAACAATGTTTGGGGATAATTTCTTTTACTGCCTTGGATTTTTTCATCTTCTTTTACGAATAATTTAATCCACAAACATCTGGTTTCTTCAACATTTACACCGAAACAAAAGTCATACCATACTTTAAAACTGAAAAGAAAGTGATTTGCTGTTTTTCATGATAATTATTGATGTTGACCGATACAACAATTTTTAAAATTTTATTTCTCTTCTCAGAATAACACTTTAATGGAAATAAATTAATTTCCCTCTTAAATAGTAGGTACTGTTCCAGAAGAGGATGATGTTTTAATCTGTATTTCATATTATCATAAACTAAAGCAGGTGATTATACATTTTCTCATATTTTTATTGTAATAAAATAAATGGATGAGGCTGTTTGTTCAACTTTTAATGATCAATTTTTTCCCATTTTCTTGGACAATACTGTTTGTAGGATGAGCTCATTATTGGCATTTCCATGATTTAGTGACAACCCCCCCCCCCCCTCAAAGTACTTAAGGAGAAAATGGGCTTTGAGTCCTGACTCAGCAATAAACTTAAGAAGTCAGGAAATTAAATGAGTGATAATAGTGATAAAATAATGTTGGTAACCAAATGCCTGTCTGTCTGGCTGTCTGTCTGTCTGTCAATCTGATGTAAGTAATAATAATGATAATATATGATGAAAATAATGATAATCAAGTAATTGTTAGATTATAAGATAACTAAAAGCACTTAAAAAGACACTAGTCAGCACTTCACAGACATGTTAAGAAAAGTTTTGAGTTTGGTTTAATTTGGTTTATAATAAGACATAAGTCTAAGGTCATTGTTTCACTGCTAAAAAAAACGTTATTTATCTATTTTCATCCATCCATCCATCCATCGTTCTCGACCCCTCTGGCCACGCCTATTTAGGAGACAGGAAGTGAATCGGTTCATATTATTGAAAAATAAGAGGATCTTTGGTTTCACATAAAAAGGTTAAACAATGTCATAAAACAGTGATGAGGAAAGAAATTCAGGTTTGGATAGTAGTGTTTGTAGATGGAATTCATTGCGGCTGGTGTTCTGTCTTTCTATAGGATTCAATGTAAAAAAAACAAAACAAAACAAAAAATAGAGTATTTAAGATCACCTGATTGGTTCTTTAACCCCGAGACTCATGAAAACACAGAACCAGTGTCTTCTTCCTGCTGCTTCTTCAATCTAATAAACTCCTCCACTGTGTCTTACTACAGATGATTCAAGATGCTTCAGATTGCAATCGTTCCTGCAGCCATAAACACAACTCAATGGTCGCCTGGCAACGGACACCCAGGGCGGGGCTGGGCTGATGTGTACACCAGAGGATATAAATACAGCCTCTGTGTCAAAGTTTACCACTGCAGCTCGCTGTCTCACACACACGCACGCACACACACATGCACACACACACGCACACACACACACACGCACCATTATAAAGCCCAGGGTTTGTCTTTATTACGTCTGACCATCTCAGGGAAGGAAAAACCCAGAGAGCTGCAAACCGGGCTGCACGCCAAAACGCCACAAGAATTACAACACGGACAGGAGGGGGAGAAGGGAGGGGACTGGGAACCCGGGGCCCCGTGTTTTACGCTCTGCGGTGCAGTGAAGCAGCTCCCCGCATCCTGAGAACTGATCCATGTGGACAAATGAAAAGAATTTGGCTGGGGGTGATTCGTCTGGTTTGTGATCGGTTAAAAGTTTCAGTGGAAAAATTCCCCCATCGCCGTACGTACGTTACACAACTTCAGACTCCCTCCACTTGGAACTGGGTAATTCTTCTATCTCACAGCCTTAGTTTGTAGTAGTAGAGCTCAGCTTGGCCTCAGTTCTCTGGAGAAACCCCTCCAGTCTGAGCAGTGGGAAGTAAATCAAGTCTATCCTTATGGAGGCAGACGGAGCCACTGCTGCATAACCCTGTATGGTCATGAGGCTGCGTCGACAATGGAGGACTGGCTGCACTCTGTTTATCTGTATTTCTGTGTGTGTGTGTGTGTGTCTGTGTGTGTGTGCATGCAAGTCAACAGCTCATGACAGGAACATGCAGCGTTGGCACCATAAAAGGGAGTCTGAGAGGAGGTGGGAAAGCAGCATCCTCACTCCTCCTGCATTCCGCTTCAAAAGGTTAAACAAAACTAACTCTTTTATCAGTACGGCTTATATAATAATAATGGTCTGATGTAGGGCTGGGTGATATGGAAAAAAAATCCTATCGCGATAATTTTTTTCATATCAAATGATATTGATATGTATCACAATTTAAATCAAATCACTATTTTTGTCCAGCTTAAATATTCCGTTACTCATAAGTTAGTCATGAGAACATCCTAAGTAGGGATGAGAAATGATAAGAATTTAACGATTCTGATTCCGTTATCAATCCGATTCCTTATCGATTCTCATTGGGTGTGGTAATCAAAGAGTACAAACGGGTGTGTTTGCATTAACTGTCTTTTATATTTCCATCTCCGCACAAAAAAAATATAACATATACAATATGTACAAATAATAATAACAGATGACACCGGGCGCAGTTTGGGGGGGTGGGGGCACCGTGCAGTGAAAGTGTAACTAAAGACGCTTTACTAATTCTTCTATTGCTGCATTTCTACTACGTGGAACTGGTTTGACTCAGCTCGTCTCCCGTTGTTGTATACCTCATTTCCTTTCCCCTACCTTCGGAAACTTATATTTTGAGGGGGTACGACGTTTGTTGCCCGCACCGGAACCAGAATCGGGCCCGGATGATGGCCTGGTGTTCACTCTGCCGCTACATTCACAAGCGTCGCTAAGTAGCGTATCAAATACATGACATTCCTGTACATGAATCACATGCTGTGGACAAATGTTTGAGCATATTGGAGGGATTCCACCCTTTGAAGAAATGGAAATTTTGCCAGTGTTACAAGTGGACCTGGTGTTGTCTTTTTGGACCGTTTCTGCCTCTGCCTTGGCTATGTCCTGACCAAAACAATGCAGCGTATGTGTGACATCATCACGCATGCACAACAAAGGCGGAATGGATAAGCAGAATCGTTAAGCAGGCAGGCAAACGATTCCAAGAAATCGAGCTACTGGGATCCGGTTCTGGATTCCCATCCCTAATCAGAAGGTTATTTTTGATTTAAATATGATTTATTTTCTGCCAGAGGTTGAACATGACAGATGTGCTGAAGAACATTACACAACTGTTTCAGATGAATGAAACCAGTACACACATTTAAAACTAAACTAAAAGTCTGACCAGCAGGCAAAAGCTTTTAACACAAATAAAACAGACCATCTTCATGAAAACAACGCCAGGGGTATATACGTGGGGGTGTGTTCCTTAACTGCTATAACTGGCATAAAACTGAAAGTGAAACTTAAGGAAAGGTGAGTGTTTGCGTTCTTCACATCAGCTACATGTATTTGTTTGGTACACCTCCGTATTGTATTGAAGGCCCTGAACCGAAACAGTTCACACCCTACTTTTCAGTAACCCGGTCGCACCAGTTCTCGGTCACAATTTCTCCAGAGTAAACACTCATTACCTCCCGCTGCAGCCCAGACATTCGTATGTGTGCTGCAGCTGCTCTTACGCCTGTGCTGTGTGCATCAACCTAATTTGCCGTGGCTCTAGCATTTGTTCAGTGCAATTTTTTCAGTGTGTTGCTACTTAATTATGACTGGCTGTTCTTATGTCTGTCAAAACATGGACAAATGAATTCTAAATGAAATTGTATCGAGCATGTCTCATACTTCTATCAAGGAAAAGTTATTTTGCGATATATATCGTTTTATCGCCTAGCCCTAGTCTTATGCATCACTTATTAACAAGTATACAGAACTTTTGGACTGGCTATTTTAAGACATTGTCTTCTATAATAGACGTGCGTTTAGAACTCTTCCCTTTGATCGCCATCTTTGGGACCCCAGCTGAGTCGACTAGTCCGAGTTCCATACAAAGAGAGATCATCGCCTTTACATCATTACTGGCCATCTTCTTCTACAATGGAAATCTTCTGAACCTCCCTCACTATCTCAGTAGATTAAGGACACAGTATCTTTTCTTAAACTGGAAGAAATCTAATATACAACGAGGGGATGTACTGACAAGTTCTTTCAGAAGTGGCATTCATTTTTGGAAGTTTTTGCTAATTTGAGAGTCCTGCGTGACTAGGTGCTGTTGTTAAGATTGTCGAATATTATGGTGAATAATGTATGTATATGATTGAACCAGGGTGTGTGTGGGGTGGGACGTAGTTGTTTTTTCTTTTTTTTGTTTTTGTTTTTTTTTTCTCTTTTTCTTTCCCTCTGTTTGTGTTTCTTAATGCTCTAAATTTAAAAATTAGTAAAGATATCTGGAAAAAAACAACAAAAAACAATTATATACTGGGACAACATGAAGACAGTTTAGCTTCCAGTTTATCCATTATTCTAGAGGTCAACCCTATAGTGGATTGTTAAAAAACAAAAACAAAAGGAAAAACAAAACAAAAAAAAAAACAGGGAAAATCCTAAAACTGCAGTGCTTGACAGGTTTTTGGACACTAAAATACCAGTATGAACATATTGTATAACTCAAGTGGACACGACTCCTACTCTCATCTATGTAGCAAATTCAACCTATAAACAAAGGATTTTGTCACTAATGGGTGTTTTCAGACAGGTAGGGGGGTTAAATACATGATTGACAGCTGCAATTACCAATGGCTGTTTAGATTCCATCAGATGTGACTCTACAGCTCTACTCCGTGGCCCAATTCCAGTCATCGCCATAAACCATGATCACTAAACCTTCACAGACTTTGCTGATGTCAGCTGGTTTGCGTCTGAGAGGCGGCACGGGCCCTAAATGGAATGAAACAAATGGGAAGGTGCTTTAACCCTTATAGATGGAACCATCCGCCGCCAACCAAGACCATCTGCTGATCTAAGATGAACTTATGAACCACTAATCTTAAAGCCCGACAATAATACAACACTAATAATAGGTCTAATACGTGTAAATAATTCAATTAAAATGCATTTCTTCACGTTTTCATGGTCATCAAATATGACCCATTTGAACGTTCAGAGGCTCTGTAGTGAACGTGGAAACACTTTCATCTTCTGCTACATTAAATCACAAGTAAAACCCATGGAGGTGGATCAATGACAGTGGTTGAAGATGCTTCTTTTGCTTCACTTTTCTTTGTTCTGATATAATACCCTGAATTTACACTAACGTCTATATAGTCACATGTTCACTCAGAGAATAGACTCTAAAACAGTTCTGCTGGTGTATAAGTATGTCCATGGTCTAGCATCAAAGTACATCTGTGACATGTTGGTCCCATTTGAACCATCTCGGACCCTGAGAACCTCAGAGACAGGCCTTCTGCTGGTGCCCAGAGTAGGGACTAAACACAGTGAAGCTGCGTTTCAGTTCCATGCAGCTAAACTCTGAAACAGTCTTTCTGATGATGTGACACAGGCCTCTACTCTGACAATGTTTCAGTCCAGGCTGAAAATGGCTCTGTTTCTCTGTTTAGAAAGGTTTCATTTAATTCCTGCCTCTGTCACTGGGGTATAAAGATGCTAGGAATCCCTCTTCACTATTTTATTCTATTTTATTTTATTTTATTTTATTTTAGGGGAAGCCTCTGTGAGTTACTCCTCTAAACCACAGAATGAAAGACGTTCCAAAAAACAGAAGTGAAATCTGCAGCTACACAAGCTGTTGTCCAAATTGTCACATCCATCAGAATTAGATGCCTCTGAGTTTATCAGTTCCTATTATTGATGGCGCCGTCTCTCTCTGACATGTAGTCAAACTTATGTCTAAGCAGCTGGAAACTGTCAACGAGAAGGAGCCGTGGTTTGGAAAGAGAAAACATCCAATATATGGCTTCATTTCATGAAGACAGATGACAAGGGTTACAAGTTAGAGTTGAAACACCAGTGTTACACTGAAACATGTTTCCCAAAATGGATTTAAATTCCAGGAACAGCAATAAATTTGTCTTAACTCTCTTTCCTACTTCTGTGACACATCTTGTAACCTTCAGCTCCTGCACATGTAGAGTCACTGTAACTGAATTAAACTATTTTTACATCATCAGTGATTTTATTAAAGACAAACTGATCAGAAAGATGACAACATTTCAAAAAGACAAGTCACTTTTGGTCAAATTTATTGCATGCGAGTCTTTAGTTTGACTCATCTCTCATTGGTTCACATAAACCTTTATAGAAAGCTTAAGTCCAGCCCTTTCCACTGTGCATGGGGCAGAACTCTGCAAAAAATATGAACGCATCAAAGGAAAGGAATAATTTTTTGATCCCGTTTGAAATATGCCGTCATTTACAGATACAATGTTTGCTACTTTAAAATATAATTTTACAAGTCAAGAAAGTCTAAGTTGTAAAGCTGCTGAAGTATCAGACTGAAACAATACGTAACTAGAAAAGCACTCAGAGAGTGCAGACCTCCACCAAGGCAAATCAGCCCCCCCCCCCCCAAATCACCACTAAAATGTAATCATTTGTTCCTTGTGCCAGTATCAACATTCCCTGAAAATTTCATCAAAAAAAAAGCCAGTTCCAAGTCTGCAAATCTCTTTACAACTGTTATCGGTTGTTTATTTGATTCAAAATTAATGACTGAATTACAGATTACACCCTGTATTCTCAAGTTTCTCTGACAAAAGCGACAGTAATCATTCACCAAAGTTTCGACTCGACCACCACCACACGCCATGGTGGAAACATGCTGAGGTTTGTTGACATAAAGGATCTGCTCATTGCATAATTACATCACATTTGTCTTATCTATGATTGGTTTACTCGGCGTCTGTTAGTCCCACCTTCATATTTGGATTCAAGCCTTGTGATTCCAGACAGTTTTCTCTGAGAAATTGAGAAAGACGGACGGCTGGCCAGGTTATGAATGTATAGAACAGGGGTGTCAAACTTATATGTAGCCCAATATCATCTGAAATGGGCCGGACCAGTAGAATTCTATCATAAGAACCTATAAATAATAACGACCCTAAAGTTTACTCTTTGATTTAGAGTGGAAAACATTAAAATTACTTGGCAAAAATGTTTAAATCTACAAACTATCCTTTAAAAAATGAGAATAACATAAACAACCTGAAATTTCTTAAGAAACATAAGTGAAATTTTAACAATATTATGACTCAATTTATCATCTACACGTGCATTACAACTTACAACTCACAGTGGATCGACAAATACACAAAATATTTAGTAACAGGCAGTATATTGTTAAAGTTGCACCTCTCTTTAAGACATTTCAGGTTTAGGGGGTGTTAGAAGATATCAGTTCTGCAATATATCACGACATTTCATTTCACAATACTGTATCAATATTAAAAAGTACTGTATCGATATTTTTAGGTATTTACTCAAATGCGGATATGGTGGAGGTTCATTTTTGTTTTTCTTTATTGTTTATATCTTATTCATTATTATTTAACACTGTTTTATTAAATAATGGTTATTTGAAGCATCCTAAAAGCACTTTTTACTGTCTGAGAGAGGTAGATGTTAGTTCCTTTGTTTGGATTGCACAAAAATAATGTTACGATGTTAGTTATGAACTAATAGAATATGACAATTTGAGCAGGATCTTAATCTAAATTAATTATCATGTCTGTAAAACGTAATTTAAGCTTTAACACCGGAAAATTTTGTGATATAGCATTAGATCCTGTTGTGATCAAATAATAATGTGTTTAGTATTTGTTGCTTATTTCTGGTGTAATTCCATTCTTCCAGGAAATAATTCATCATTTTTAAAAAAGAAACTAACCAAAAATTGCCTTTTTAACAGTATCATGATATATCGTGATATATCGTATCGTGACCCCAGTATTGTGATTTGTATCGTATTGCCAGATTCTTGCCAAGACACACCCCTATTCAGTAGGGCTGCACGATTTTGGCAAAAAAAAAATCCCGATTTTTTCCTCTAAAAATTCGATTTTCGATTTTGATTTCGATTTTTGGGTAAAACTACAAAAGACAACAGAAGTCAGCATGTCGTTTTCGTGAGCACCCAAGAATGCAAGGCACTGCTCTGACCTCAGATCTGTGATGGTATCACGTGATGAACCGAAAGAAGTTTATTTTTTCTTAATTAAATCTTTATTGAATGAAGTAGAGTATACAAACAATGTATACAACAAGAAAATAACATAAGTTTGCCAGGGGGATTACACTATAATACAATGCCCAAATCAGAGCAAATACTTATGTTTTTTATACCTTTTTTATACCTGCCTTTTTGTTTCAAAATTTATCTAACAGCTTTTAAATAAAGTTCAACATCTTTCAAAAAATAAATAATATTTGGTTTTGTGTTACAGAACTTACATTTGTGAATGAAAAATTTAGCAAGTAAGAGGACTAAATTAATTATTAAAAGCAAATATTTATTTATTTATTATTATTATTATTATTGTTATTATTATTATTATTAAAAAAAAATTTCTGGGTATCTGGGCCCACAGAAGTGATACCAATATAAGTCAGTGACAGGCATCAGTCGTGCGTGTGTGCGTGGACCACGTTAATATGAGTGATCCACATGCGGTTCTATTTAAACTGGGGGATCTGCGTGGAACAGACCGACCCAGGACACGCTGGAGGGATTATATCTGTGGAGCTGGTGGATGTGTGTGGGCACAGGGCTGTCTGGGCTCCTCTGCTGAGGCTGATGACCCCGAGACCCGGACCCGGATCGGAAGAAGACAGTACGGTACGGATCCAGGACAACGGAAGATGAATGATCCACATGCAGTTATATTTCAGTTGCGGGATCCGTGCGTGAAGCCACGGCTTACACTGCTATAAGTACTGTGGGCTCATTAACACATTTAAAGTCCGGTCATTACACGGACTTCTGTGACAGACCGCTGTCACTGATAGAAGGAGGAGCCTACGGGAGCCCGCAAGCGCGCGGCCCGCAGACACCAGAGGGATGAAATCGATTTTACGATTTCCCTTTTTTAAAAATCGTCCTAATTAAAAAATCCGATTTCGATTTAAAATCGATTAATCGTGCAGCCCTACTATTCAGGTTATTGCCATTTTTGTGAAAGGATAGTTTGTCATTATTATTTATAGGTTATTATGATAGTATTTTATTTCAGATCAAATTGGTTTGTATGTGGATTCTGAACTAAAATGATTTTAGCATCACTGACTGTTATATTTGCATTTCACAATTTCATCCCATGGGCCAGATTGGATAGTTTGGCAGGTTGGTTTTGGCCCGTGGACCGTATGTTTGACACCCCTGGTATAGAATGTAAGTATTGCTACAAGCATTGGTAATAGGCCCCCGGTTAAAAGGTTAATAATTTCCCACCTCACTGTCAAAGACTGAGGTCAAACGTGCCAAGGCAGCAGCCATTTTGGTGAGATGCAGTCCAATGAGCTGTTTAACACAAGACTAGAAGTTTCTTTACCATTTTTGCACAAAATTATCTTTTAAATTGACACAATATGTAGGCCTACAGGTTCTATCCCATTGGAGGAAGCAGGACTTTGGCTCTCTCTACGTTTATACTTAAATATATGAAACAGTCCACTGCATAACCCTTTTACAAACTCTTAATTCTACACTCTTATTTTTTCAGCAGATAAAAACATGTTGTTTAGTTGTCAAAGTGTTTGTAGTCAAAGCAGTTTCCTTCTGTGTCTGCCCTCAAGCTGAACTAAAGAGCTGAAAAACACAGAGCTGAGTGGGTGAACAGTCAGGTTGCCATGTGTACATGTACACACCGACTTTACCTCTAAACACTGACCACCTCAGTAAACCACACACCTGCCCAGACTTGCTGTTTAGCGCTGGTTGTCACAGAAACCACATCACACTTTGCGCCCACGACTCTATTCTCTTCGGTTGTGACCAGAACAAGCACAAGGACAAAGTTAATGAGAGCCGCTGCTGATCGATGACTGTTATGAAAGCGCAGAGAGGGGCTGTGTTTTCAGACGGGGGTTATTTTAAAACGTGCTCTGTCACTGTCATGTTCCTGCTGAGCCACAGCGAGTCACAGGAGAATCATCATCAGGTGGCAATGAATGTTTGAAGCCACACTGGACATACCACACTGGAAAATAAATTATATAATACACCTAACATGAAGGAAGAACCGTATTTAATAATAGGGTTTTAGTTCCAAGACTTAAATTTAACCGTTTGAACATTCAGAGGCTCCGTAGTGAACGTGGAAACACCATAATCTTCTGCAACATTTATTCACCACTTATTCATCCCATGGAGTTTGCTAAATGACAATGGTTGCAGATGCTAGTTTTAACGTTCATGTAATATGTTTCACTGAAAAAGTCACTTTTTCTTCAGCTTTCTCTCTTTTGAAATAATAACATCTGGATTGACTTACTTAATAATTATTGGTAATAATTATTGATAAATCATTTAGGAAAGATTAAATGTAGAGAAACCTTTGTGGAAGTTTGCAGAATTATATGGAAGTTGCCAAAAAAAAGAAGGGAAAAAAACCCCCCAAACAATTCTATGTCTTTCAAACATTAATGGAAACAAAACCAGATGAGATCTTATTTGGCAGAGAAATGCATCATTATTATGGCTCTTTATATGGATATAAGACATATATAGATGATAGTGGATTTCTAAATATTGCAAAGGTATGGAAGAAGACAAAGAAATGGAAATGTAAGTTATTTTAATGCCTTTTTGGTACACTCAGATATGGAAGACGTGGGTTTAACGTTGCTATTTACTGTTTTTTTTCTCTATATATCACTGTATTGATCTATATCACTCTTAAATGTGAAGAAAATTTTATTTGGAAGTTGCCACAAAAGTAGTTCTAGCTCTTTAAGAGTAAACACAGAAACCTTTTGCTGAACAGGACAGAAATAAAAAATGAGAGTAAATGAATAATAATATGCTCTCCTACCTTGCTTCTTCATAGTGGTCTTGGCGTGTCCCACTGCCTCCCATGGACTGGGGATATCCAGGAAGACGGCGTCCGCCACCCCCGTCACTCCAAACCCGTCTTTGCAGACGTCCTGGTTCCTGACGGTGACCAGGTGATCCACGTGGTGCTCCCTGAACTCTTCCGCCACCTTCTCGGCTCGCTGCTGGTGGAACTCCACCGTGTGCAGGTGGCCTGTGGGGGCGATGGTCCGAAGGATGGCGTGGGATAGAGACCCACTACCGGTACCTGAAACAGAGAGTGAAGGGAGGACCAATCAGCCAGGGACAGAAGCTCTCAGACACCACAACATTCAATTTCCATAAACTTTCTGTTAGTTGAGGTGTTTTATCAGATTGTCAGATGGACAAAACACAGAGACAACTGAGCTTTTGGAAAGAAATCATTACAGTTTTTCCTACCACTGTTACTCTGTACTGTAAAACACCTAACAATTACTTTAAAAAGTTAAGGTCATAATAAAAGGTGACAGGTTAACTCATTTATCTTCCCCTTAGGGAAATTCAGTTTGCATTTTACCCATCCTTATACACACAGCACCTAGCATTAGCATTAGCACATATCCCACATACCTGCCATTGAAGGCCCTCATGGACCAACTCCAGATCTTCATCAGCACCGTGAGGAATAATTTCTTGAATCTTAATTTAAACTTGCTATCAAAAGATACAGACTGTACACAGTGTGCAGTTACGTGAACGTGGAATGTTAACAGACGTTTACAGAGACACTCATGGCTGGTGGACAAGCAGAAGAATCTGAAAAGCCTCATGTGTTGTTTCAAGTCACATGTATCTGTACATTTTAGTATTCATATAATGTAGATGTAAAAGAGTGGCAGATCAGTGTGACCATATGTAGACACAGAAGACGGTTTAACAAATGTAACCACAAAACCATGATAGGATTCGCACTGTTGAGCTCTGTGATCTATGGCACTTTTACACCAAGTTCATAGTCTGCACGGCTGAAAAGCTTGTGGAATCTATGTTGTAGCTTTAGAAAGTCATTACTGTGAGACTTTCTGAAACAAAATACTTCAAAGTGAAAAATATTCACAGTGGGTTTCAGGGTTCAACATGCCCAATCGGAAGCATTGAGAAAAAATGACCCCATTATTGATCTGATTTACTCTTAAATTTGCTGCAAATTGTGCAATAATTAGGGAATTGTACATCCCATAATACCAAACTAAACTCCTCTTTCTAATAAAACCAAAATGCTTGGCTGCTCTTCAGCTAAAACAACAACTCTCACTACAGCTGCTTCAGTCATTAGCCCAGGTTTAATTCTGTTCCACCACTTATCCAATGATGGATGTGGGTTCTAAGATGTACCCGCCTGATGTGGAATTCTACTCGCACCAGGAAATCAGAACGTATTGGATGATCCAGGTATTAAATCCTCTTAGTGAACATTTATAACTTAATGTGGTCAAAACACACATGGAAATCTCTGTAAATTCACACACCATCATGATGACGATACTTTGCTTCGTCCTAAATCCCAGAAACTGTTTTAAATCTGCTGAAGGAGGTATTTAAGAACACATGGTCCACTTGTATATTTACATTCTAACGTCTTTAACCCAGATTAAAATACTTGATCTTTTTTTTAATGCCAGAGTGGACATAAAGTCACATAATCCCACACAGCTCCCCTTTCTGTCTTATTATGTCTATAAAATGATGTGAACGTCCTCTCTCTATGCTCGGACAGTCTAAACAAAGAGCTCACAGCTGTTTCAACACACACATCCACACTGGTTTTCCTTCCTCCACTGTCTGATAAGTGGACGCTGCATTTCTGAGTGGGCCTCCTCTGCCCTGAAGCGTCCGTACAGCTCGACTGTGAACAATGACCGATGAAGTGCAGTTTGTGACCGAGGGAAGCCAATGTGACTGATTTTACACTGAGGAAAATAACGGCTGTCATGTGACGGTGGCGGTGGAGAAGCTCCCGTCCTCCACGCCCCCTTCTTCTCCTGACACTACGTCAGCGCCGCCTTTGTTCACATAGTGACAAAGAGCGCAATGTTCGGCTAAAAACCCTGCACTGTTGCACTGGACGATCAGTGATAAGGAAGGATTTTCACAGCTCGGCTAAAGTTTAGGAATGAACATGTGAACCGACGCAGGGTTCGGCTCTAATGGTGAGAGGAAAAGGCTGCGAGGCTGCCGTCGCTCTGACTGATGGCGTCGATATTCATAAACAGACGATCAATCAGCTGAGCCGGCTCTGCACATCAGGAGCCAGGATGCAGATCGGTCCAGTTTCCATCTGGTTATGCTGATGTGAAAGATGAACAGCCACAGCCAAAAACAAAACACAGGCGCAATATTTAATCCATTAGACCATTAAATGGATCTGGAACTTTTTGTTCACTAGTCATTAATCAGTCTGAGTATTTTTCAAGAAAATAACAAAAACAAAAACTGATTCCTGAATTTCTCCTCTGTGCCAGTAAACTAAAAATCTTTGGGTTGTCTCAGGTGTCATCTTGGACTTTGGATGAACACTGATCAATATTTTATCACCAGTTAATCAGTTACTTGAGAAAACTAAACAATGAAAATAGCCCAAACCAAAACATGCCAAACAGCAGCGTCAACACCCAAATATTTATCCCAAAACACAAAGGTGTGAAATGTGACGCTAGTTAGAACTGTATTTAATTTACAATTCATTTTATAAATATAAATATCACTAACAATTGATCTTTTTCTGTTGATTTTATATCATTTTAACCCATAAGGATCCAAACATCCACCATCAACAAAAATCATTTACTGATGTAAAATGTTTAATAACTTCTGAACCACTAAACCTATAAATAAGTGTAAATAATTGGTGTAAAATGCAGTTCATCATCTTTTCATGGTCATCAGATATGACCCATTTGGACGTTCAGAGGCTTCGTAGTGAACGCGGAAACACAGTCATCTTCTACAAAATTGATTCACCAGTAAAACCCATGGAGTTAGATCAATGACAGTGGATGGAGACAGCTGTTTTATGTTCAGTTAATGATATATTTTACTGAAAAAGTCACTTTTTCTTGAGTTTTTTTTTCTGTTTTTCATATAATAACCCTCAATGTTAATTTGATCAGTGAATTAAATGTAGGAAAATACCAGATTTTCGCTGAAAAAACACAAAATAAAGAAGATAATACCATAATAAATGCTGATAAATCACTTGAGAAAGGTTAAATAAAGAGGTAAAATCATTTGGGTCTGCCACAAAAGTAGCACTGGGTCTTTATGGGCTAATCCAGAGTTCAATAAAATACACAAAGTAAAACAGACATTTCAACTGAACTCAACATTATGACACTACAACTAAATCCCTTGTGTCAGTAGATGCTCATTTAAATGCAATTAGTTGAATATTACAAGTCAAATGTCTTAAGAGGACTCTAATGTCTGTTTTCCTGTGGAGGCGGTTGTGTACTGTGACTCCACCATTGCTGGGTAAGATATACAATTAAACGACCTCTTTTTGTCCATTTTTAAAATTGTGTCATATTGTCACCATCTTTCCAAACAGACAGACTGGTTCCATTTGCACAGTGTGAGCAGATCTGGATTTCTGTCACAGAAAACATGACCTGCTCTTCTTGGAGATTCCCCTTTGGGAGTCATTTAGATTTCCAGATTGCATTTAGGCGCCCAAACATTTGATTTCCCTTAGATAATCTTGTTAACATGTTCTTTCCACTTTTGTGAACTCATCTAGTTTGTCCATGATGGAGACGCCTGAACCAATAACTAACTGTCAAGACTGGACTAAGATGGACCTCATGAGAAAATCAGGACAAAAACAACATGACGTGATCTACTGAAGCAGGAATGAGATGGGAAGTGTTGAGCAAAGTGGTGAAAGACCAGCGGAAATGGAAGACTAGAGCTTGGCACCGCAGGATCAAGAGAGACAGATTATCATGTTTAAGCCTCAAAGATAATACAGTTAAGTGCAGTTATGAATAAAAGGGAGCAAAGATTTATGGCTGCGTTTTAGTTTTTAAAAATACATTCAACTTGCGTTTGAACTTGGTGTTTCTTATCGATAAACATCCATCTTTCTTTTAAACTTTTCTTCTTAAGAATGTACCATACTGTTAATTCGGGACACTTCTAAAGCTTCCACCATCTCTCTTATTCATTAATTAATGCCTCCTTCACTTGCATTGACTCTTCTTTGGAGGTCGTATTGACATGCCAGTGAGCAGCTACCAAATGTAACATTCAGTGGTTGTAGATGCTCATTTTACAGGAGTGATATTTTGTTTTGTTTTGCTTTTTTTTAAATGGAATTATGCATTTTCAAACATTTCCCTGTGGGAATAAAAAAGCTGTAAATGCTATGCTTAGGTCTGAATTCTTCATTAATTCAACTCCACGAGCCCATCTTCAACCCTATTTCTGGCTAATGACACGACATGAAAGGTCATTTTGAGCACTGGCCCCACCCCCTCCAGGTTGTTCACTGTGCTTTCTGTCCCATTCAGCCACTTATGTTCGTTAATACAGCCAACAACTGAGCATTTTAGGGAATCGGCTCAAACTTTGGACATATTTTCAGTTTTTACTACAACTGTTGCTGCTGACAAACAATTATGGCGTACTCAGAGAAATGTTCGTCGGAAAGTCTTGACCTTATATGTCCAAATGTTGTGACGTAACTAGTTATAAAACGTAACAAATTAAGCAGGAATTGAAACAGGTTGTAGAAATCCACTCGATTCTTGCCGGAATGAAAATAAAACTAGCACCTGGAGGGTTCAAATTCAAATTTATTGAACTATTACAGTCCCCAAATACACAAATAAAGGTACCAAAGACTAATAAAAGTGGGTTTAGCAAAATATGACCCCTTTAAAACTAGATTCTACCTTTTATTGTCCTCTTTAACACTCATTACATGATAGATTTTGCTGAAAAATTCCATTTGAACGTTCAGAGGCACCATAGTGAACGTGGAAACGTCATCTTCTGCGACATTGATTCACCAGTAAAACACAAAGTTTGATAAATGACAGTGGTTGTAAATGCTTGTTTTAATGTTCATTTAATGATATATTTTGATGAACAAGTCAATTTTTCTTCAGTTTTCTCTCTTTTGAAATAACATTTGGATGTACTTTTTATGAACACCTGCATGGTCAGTAAATTAAACACAGGAAAATACCTGATGCAGAGGATCACCATTTTTAATAAATGGTGTTAAATCACTTAGGAAAAATTAAATGTTGATCAAGCTTCATGTGGAAAACTAAGACATAAAGCTGTTCATAAGTCAGTTGTTCAGTTACTTCTGAGTCTCTAAAATTGAGTTACTACTAACATGGTTGTAATTTCAAACTACTTAATGCAATATTTTTGATAAACCCTTTGAATAAAAGCTGAAAGTCCACACTTCAATCACATCTTGAGCATTTTAGATCCACTGAGGCAACATTACAACATCTGTGTCACTGTCCAAACTCATATGGGCCTGAATGTATCTGTGGTATTCAAGTGTTACACAATCAGGAATCTATATGAGGTGTTTTATTTAGGAAACTGACAGGAGTCCCATCTGCTGTGTGCATCTTAACGTGGGTTTTATCCAAAGCAGACTCCTGTGGGACGATTCGGAAACAGGATGCGCGTCACATGCATTGTCTGGAGTCTCCACAATCAGCACGTATCACAGTACGATGCAGCTGAGCCCGGGCGAGTGCAGGGGGTGATACTTCACTCAGGTGCCATTAGCCCACAGCAGAATCAAGGAACATGATGAGATTAACAGGGCGCCAGGCAAAAGGTCAAACGGAGTAAAACAATGTGGAAACGGTAAAGAAAAATGACATTTCTGTTAATTTAATCCAGTTGTTTTTACACAGTTGAATGGAAACGTTTTGTGAAACAATAATGGTCAGGGGATTATGTATAATCGTGACAGCTCTAGTTTTCAGCGCAAAGCTTTTGCAATGTTGTGTGTTGAAGATGTATCTATAAAAGGAGACAAAAGATAAAGCCGTGGTGTGCATTAAACCAGGGTGATTCACTTATCATCTGTCTCCTAGGCTGTAGGACAGTTCACTTCAACATGGGAATGCGTCAGTATTAGTTACGGATGTGATAAAATCCAACAACAGATTTAGAAGAGTAACAAAATGACGTATTAAGAGAAGAATCAGCACATGATAACAACAGAAGGCACAGCTGCTGCCTGAAATCACTGTGTCAGCTGTTTGCAGATATTCTACAGTAAAAAAAAAAGGGGGGAAGAAATGTGCAACATGAGAGTTTGAGGAGTGGAAACCGTGTTCGACGCTACACTGTGAAAACACTTACAGCAGCAATAAGAAGAATCTGGAACAAAAACTGTCGGGTGCAATGACATAAAAGGAATGTAACTGAAAATATCTATTCATGGATTAAAACTATTGAGCTTTTGATACTGAGACTCTGCTGCAGGGTCTGATCACGCAGTAACATATTTGGTGTTCAACAGTCTCTGTCATGTAAGCAGAGCAACTTATATGCATGTATTAGACATATTTAAGTAGGTATTTATAAGCCCTTTAACATTATGCATTGGCTAAAATTTACTTAGGGGGTCAAATGAGTGGCCATTTTTGTCAAAAAAAAAAAAAAGTTGTAAGAAATGCATAGAACTGTGTTGAAATAATGCTAATACAATCGTGCACAGACTACTGATATTATTTGACAGTGGAAGCTCTATTTTCAGAAATATTGGATTTTGAATAGCATATGTATGTGAAAATTTTTGCTGGTGGACGGACGTGACATTACCCATGATGATCTGGTCAGTACCAGTACTTTATTAGTAATAAACTTATATACTCACTATTGCTAATTCTCCTCTTATTCATAAATGTTAGTATTGTGGATCTAAAACAATAACAGCTGACACAAAAACACAAAATGTGGCAGTGGACGGATGTGACATGGTTGTTACGGATCCCATCATACTGATGCTCGGCAGCCATGTCACCGTTTCCACAAATGATCCCTGTGCAAAAACTAGTATCAGAATTATTTATTGTATAGTTTGTCATCATACGAAAGAGTAAATAACAATATAGAATTGTAATTTCTTTATAAAAATGCTTATTATTAGAAAACTGTTGATTTAAAAAGTGACGTGTGATATTCTTAATGTATGTATTGGCGTAACATAAGCAGGATGGATCAGCACCATACTCCATATTGAACCTGTAAAAATAAAACATGTGATATGTAGGATAGAATCTTGTAAGAAAAATTGGGGAATCTAAACGAACAGAATATTTGTTTTTCAGGTAAATTCAGTTAAAATATAACTTGGCCATTTGTGACATGAAAATATAGCATTAACTGTGATGAAATTGGACATTTTTGACCTGAAAACATAGTTCATATGACCATCAACATGTTGCAACAGAACTGAAATCCTGTCAATTTGCATAACTTGCATTTACCAACACAAAGTTCCTTTGGGGATTCACTTATATTGATTTCTCATGCACAAAGACACAAATAAGACCTCTAAGCAAATTTTAGCCAATATAACAAAATTTGGGGACATAAAATTTTTAGGTGAAAAATGTCAAATTACTGCTCGGTAACACGTGGACTTCAAACGGACATCAATTGTTTAAGCTTTATGCAAACATTCCAAACATGGGGTTCTCAACAGAAATTGATATCAAGTAGGATAAAACCTTTTAGATATTATGCTCAACTATGCTGAAAATAAATTTTGGAGTAAAATACTGAAAAGTCTTGCCATAGTAACATGTGGACAACTCGTAACTATTGTATGCATCACCCAAAACGTTGACTTATTTCTTAAAAAAACAAGCAAGATATAATCACAATGCTTTATTTAATGCATTTAATACTAACACAGTTATTTACAACTTGTGGTGGTCCATACTGATATAGGTAAATTACAAATAAAGAGTCATTTCTTGGTAAAAGTTCACAGATAGTCTTTTTAAACGTGACCAGTGTATGAATTCACAAACTTCATCATTCAGAATTTTAATTTCTCCAATAGACAGTTTTTTTGGATGTCTTTTTGTTAATTTAATGCAGCCTAGCAGAAGGTTCGGAACTTCTCCTGTACTATGTAAGTGGTGTTTTAAAAAGGACAACAGTCCCATAAAATAGAGATCTTTATCTAAACAATGAGCCCACTTGATAAATGATGTGTGCAAATGTACTTTTTTACGCTGATGTTCCGTTTCGCTTGATCGGACCCAGCAGCACTTACTAACATGATATAATCTGAGTAATTTACAATCTACAATACAATGCAACAAGTCTTTGTGGTGTATCTGCATGCTTTTACAATTTTTACAGATATTCAAGAAGAAAAAAATAAAGCATCTGTGTTTTCTGACACTCGCGTTTTACGACCAGGGTATCTACAGGTTGGATGAAGCCAAATTTATGACTTTATAAGACATTTTTCAAGGCCTATGAACAAATTGAATATCTTCCATTCACATAAATAACCATCCAACAGGCCTTATAGTCATTGTGTTGAATCAGTCATAACCAGCTAACGTTACATTTCCATTTGTCCATGACTAATGTTTCTACTGGTGTTGAAGCTGCTGAAGCTCATACTGGAACATCTCCACCCATGAATGACTGTTGGTAGCTCCACCCATTCCCATCTCTGTTAGGATGAAATGATCAACACGAATCACACATTTGACTAATTCATTACAAAGATTTAACGGCAAATATTATTTATTATGTCTGTGGAATTTCTTTGACCTTTGAGTGACAGATTTAAGGGTTAACTGCTAATTTTCACATTATTTAGGGCCTTAATTTGGGACAATCACATTTAACACTTTAAAGATCTGCAGACACCCTGTTTACTATGGTAAAGTAGTGCTATTTAACCATTTGCTTCAAGGTTTGGTAAGTTGTGGCTTTAACATTTTTTCATTACATGAGCTGATTTTAGAGAAAACGCTTTAATAAATAACTGTTTTGTAATAGATGCCCTCATTTATCAAGTAAATATGCAACATGTTTTATGTTCCAGCATCTCAAATGCAAGGATTGATTTGTTATTCATCATTTCCTTGGATAAAAATTATGAGTTACCAGCATTTTTTGAAAACTCATGTCTGAAAGTCATTAAAGAAACATTAACTGACAGTTATAGGTATACATACTGTTTACATAGATATACATACTGTCTGTATAAAACAATATTGTTAATGGATTATCAAAGTGTTTCTTACATATGCATACCAATAATAATGTTCATAGAGATACATACTGTGACATACTGTTAATACTGTAAATTTGTGACTCTTCACATTTTGTCCAGTTTTATTTTATTTTTATTCTACTAAACTCTATTCTTATGTTACCTTCTAAAATTGCAAAATGTATATTCTACTTTCTTGTTTTATCTTTAGTTTTTGTAATTTTACATGTGCTCTATTCTTATTTTCTAAAGTAATGGTGTTTTGTTAATATCGTTGCACTGACTGGAGTTGTACTGCTAATTTCATTGTAAACACAACGACAATAAAGGCTATTCTATTCTAATGAAAAATGACATGTTAACTGTTCAAATGATCATCTTAACTCATGAACCATGAGAACAAAGAGGTGGCTACAGTGCTAGAGGAAGCAGTGACATAAGAGGATGAGGCAGAGTGGGGGAGGAGGTGAATATGAAACTGTCTGCAGACTTAAACGGCAGGTCGACCTCGGTTTGTTCCTCTATAAAAAAAAAAAAGAACAGCCTCGTGGTTTGTGGTGAGGCCAGAGGTCAGAGGAAAGTGAAACTAAAAGAATAATCATTGACACAGTTCTACCTCTGAAGCCCTGAATGTTAACTGAAGGCTGGTGGTTTGTGTAAAGTATCTGATCCAGGGCAGGTCTGGGTCTTAACCCCATCTGTCATCATGTTGAACCTGTCAGATTATCTGTGTGCAAAGCAACAATCAGTCCTTTAGAACAAGACTTGATAAAAAAATAATTACAGGGTGTCTGTAAAAAGTCTCTTCACAATTTTAAAAAAATTTACAAAACCAATTGATGAGATATGTTCGTCAGATTTGTTCTATGTACTCAGGGGTTATCAGAGTTTTTAATCACATTGCACTGGTCCATTTTTCTTCAACATCAGATCATTTACTGTAAATGTTGACCTTGAACTTCTGATTGAATATGTGGCACCACAACTGGATGACCTTCAACCAACCATAATTTTCCCGGTAGATGGTGCACCACCACATTGGGGACTGCATGTTGGTGGGTTTCTAAATCAAAAATTTCCAGACCGGTGGATTGGAAGGGATGGCCCAATTCCCTGGACACCTCATTTACCAGATGTCACTGCCCTGGATTTCTTTCTATGGGGTTATGTTAAAGACATAGTGTATCAAACAAAGATAGAGGACATCAACAACCTGAAGCTAAAGCTCACTGATGCCATTGACACCACTGATGAGGCTATGCTACAGCCAACATGGTGAGAAATCCGGTACTGTCTTGATGTGGTTCATGCAACTAATGGCGCCCATATAGAGGTGGATTAAATGAGGCAAAAAACTTCAGTATCTACATATCTACAAATCTGTGGACATTATTACAAAATGAAAAGTAAATATTGAAGTATTTTGCCTTTTTTGTGGTAGCAAATCTTCAAACGAGAACTTTGAAGGCCGAAGTGGAGAAAGGTTCCATGTGAACAGCAGCTGAACATGGGTCAGTCAGTCTCTTAGGACCAACTGACTGATTTGTCTATTCATTTGATTTTGTAATAAATTTCTTAAATTGTAAAGAGACTTTATGGACACCCCGTAAGTTGAGGGTTAAAGGTTAAAGGTTGGTGGTATACACTGATCAGCCATAACATTCTGACACTGACAGGGAGGCCCAAACCCAGTTCACCCCTTACCCCTACCCCTCCATTTTGCATGTTCGCGTGAAGGGGTAGGGGTGTCCTGATTCTCAATGAATCGTCGGGGGAGGGCTGTTTGGACCTCAAAATGCAGATTTTTCAGGGCCACACAACAAACGGAGGGATATGAGAAATCTTACATAATTCTGTTCGAATCACTGGCAAGATGGACGTAAACACAGCAAAAAAAGGGATGCAGTGTGATGAAAAAACTCCCCCAGAAATGTACATATTTTCTTTGTAAATAACTTAATGTTAATTTTTGATTTGATTTTATTTGATTTGATAAAGCACTTTGTGACTCTGTCTGTGAGAAGTGCTCTATAAATAAAATTTACTTACTTAATCATTTGATTGTCGGTATAATGCCGTCTGAATGTGTTAGAGAACACATTTCTGCAGTTTGCACTTGATAGTCGAAAAAGATGCTCAAAGCCCATGTAACAGAGACCGTTACAGCTACTGATGGCATGGTGACTTCTTCCACAAACAAAGTTGTTGTATTTGTTTGTAGTGGCATCGACGACTTCTGACGATGGGTGACAAGGGGTAGTGCCAAGTGCAAGGGCCAAAGGGTGAATAGGGTTTGGGCCATAGCGTGGTGTTCATTTCAATTATCTCATTCCAAAAGGACCTGACAGTGGTTGGGATGTAATAGGCAGCAAGTGAGCATTTAGTCCTCAAAGGAATGATTTATAAATGACTAATGGTTTTTCCTGATATTTTAGTGGTTTTATAGTGGTTGAATGATTAACTGATAACGGAAATAATAGTTACTCGCTGTAATCTTTGAACGTTTCTAAACATTTTGGCACTAGAAAGACTCAAACATAGTGACCGTTCTAAAATGGAGGTCAGGAACATGTATCGTCCTTGAATTGTATTTGCTGTGTAAACTGAACCTGCATGATGTAACTTTTGATACGGTTTGGTAAAAAAAAAAAAGAAAGAAAGAAAAAAAATAACACACACACACACAGTGGATTTAATTAGCTTCAAATCCTCAGGTGATTCAGGAACGACCTCCATCCAAGGTGACTCGACTACATGACCAAATACCCCTTCGGAAAGAGCCAACAATATTATCGCTTCTAATCGCTTCGTGTTCATACACTGGCACAAAGTCAGAACACAGAACAGCACAGACTGGTTATTTGTGAAAGTTAGGAGTCTCTACTGTGCTCTACAAACTCTGATTAGTGCCTCTGTTGCTGATAATGACTCTTTAGTGTTGTTATGAGCTGCTAATAAAATGTTTCATTGAGGAAGTAATTTAATAAACTCAGCATTTCCACTGCTATCAAACCATTATTGTCCTGATTCGATGTGATCAGACCACATCAACAGTTCTACTCTGATAGGGTGTGTAATGTGATCCCGTTGCAGATATCAGACCCTCTCGTTGCAGTCGGTGTGTGTCTGTATTGCTGAGTGGACAGGTTTCCCATCGAGCTCGTTCATCACACTGCAGGGACTCCTTCGACCTCGCCCTCTCACATGCACAATTTCCACAAAGTGCGATCAATATGGCGACATGCGCAGGACTGCTGTTTGGAAAACATGATGAAGCACTGCAGCACACGCACAAAAACCTCCCCCCATCCCCCTTCACTGACCTGCAATGCACACGCACTGCAACACACAGTGAGTGATGATAATTAAACAAATGGAAATGAGGAAGGAGCCGAGGGCGAGGCCAGACACAGGGAAAGGCATAGTACAGGTCTTTGACTCAGCATTTCAGGAGTTATCAAACTATGAGAATTAACAGCAACTTGGTATGAATATCTGGATAAAATCACACTTAATGATTAAACATGGGATGTACAGTTGTGGAAAAAATTATTAGACCATCAAAAGTCATCAAAAACAATGGTTATGCAATCAAGTACTAACCCCTGTGTGTATCATGTGACTAAAACAGACAGACAAGAAAACACGGAATGCCTAAAAGCACTGTTTTTGGCAGTACAATGCCATAGATATTGATGTAAAAACTTAAGTGATCTTAGTTATTATCAAGAAAACCATGGAAAATGGATAGATATCAGCTCTTAAATTAAACTCTTATGATCTATTTTTGTTGTTATCATTATATTTCTCCAAACAAATGTACCTTTAGTTGTACCAGGCATTAAAATGAACAAGAAATTGAAGAAAACAAGGGGTGGTCTAATAATTATTTCCGCGACTGTAGCACAACACAATATCCCATTCCCTAATTTAAAACCATATTAGCTGTGTTAACATGGGTAATTTTACTAATATTATCCACGTCTGGGTTTCCGCTATCATTATCCACAGCGTAAGTGCAGCATCCAAACCACATTTATGTAAAAATCAATGAGCCGAGAAGCCTAACTAACCCCTTTCACAGAATTAATAAAGGTCTCAGTTGGTCCCCAGTGGACTCTCATGTTTCATAATTATCTGCTGTAGCTTTCCAACAATTTTGTAAACAGATATAATAATAATAATCATGCTAAACGATGTGAAATTATCCACTCTCCAGCTAAAAAAAGAAAAAGTAATGTGCACCATACCGGTATTTCGTTGGACCGCCTTAAGCTACGATTACAGGAAGCATTTACTGTGGGATGTTTGTATCACTAAATAGTCAATGCAATGCTACAGTAAATGTAATATTTCCATCCATAGTTGCATTCATTTTTTTGCTAAGCTCTTGTATTGATGATGGAGATGCATAAAATGTTATCTGATGGTTCTGAAACCCTCTTTAACAATCTGATCCAGGTGAGTCTTAGTGATGTCATCTCTGAATATGTCTGTGTCATCAGCAAAGAAAAAAATCCACTGACATTCATTCTGGTCATTCAGTATATTCAGGTCCAGCTGAATCAGTTATGGACACCTAACACTGTGAACCTAGACCAGACCAAGGTTATTATCGTTAAAGAAAACTAATGAAGTGACGAAAACTAGAATAGAAAAAACATTTTCATTTACTGAAATAAATAAAAACTATAATTAAAAGAAAAAAATGATAACTAACTGAAACTGTATTATGTGCTTACAAAACTAACTGAAACGTATAAAAATTATGGATAAAATTCCCTTCATTTTCGTTTTTGTCAACATCGGATTGATACGAAAGTGATTTATTTCGCTCTAGCAATTTTAGCTAGCGCCACTTTAGTCACTTCTCGTCACTTGCGGTTTAGAGTCGTCATCTAGTCCCCACTCTACCTGGAAACATGGAGACTAAAGTTGGGAGAAAGCAGCAGAGTCCTGTCTGGGATTTATTTGAATACGCCGGCGAAGAAGAGAAAAGATATAAAAAATTTTTTTAAAAAACCTAAAATGAATACTAAAACTAAAATAAATTTAAGCATTTAGAAAAAAATGAAAAATAATATAAACTAGCAAACCTGCTCTAAAAACGAATTAAAACTAACTGAATTGGAGAACAAGAAAAGTTAAAACAAAATAAAATTAAACTACAATGAAAAATCTAAAATTATTATAACCTTGGACCAGACCAACTGAATCAACCCCTAATCATAACACTGACCCAGCAGGCTTGTACTGGAGGCACTAGGCATGATGGGTAATCACATCATCCACCTTTGTTTATCACTCTGGAACAGGGTCAATCTGGACTCATCAGACCACAAAACCTTTTTCCACTGAAACAGTCTACTCTGTATGCTCTCTACAAACTGATGGTCGTTTAAGAAATGAGAAGCTCCTTACTGCATCAGTTAAATGGTTGAAGAAGTGGAATATATTAATCGCTGCAGTAATTATCCAATGGAAGGATATGAACTATTTGCTGAGTGAAATCTTGGTGGAGACTGTTTTTTTGGCCGGGCTGTGTATATTCTTCTGTTGTCAAACCTCATGACTAACATTAATCTAATGGAAGTTTAAGATGAAATTGATTTTTTTTTTTTTTTTTTTTAGATGTAATGTATACTTAACTCATAAAGAACAAGACCTACTTTTGTGGCACTTTCCAAATTAAGTTTTGTCTAAATGGAACCTTTTTTAAGTGATTTGGGATATGGGGGGGGGTTGATTTCTACATGAAGCTTTATCAACATTTCATCTTTCCGAAGTGATTTAACACCATTTATTAAAAATGACGATCCTGTGCATTTTTCTGAGAAAATCAGGTATTTTCCTACATTTAATTTACTGATCATGTAGATGTTCATAAAAGCTCAGTTTAAAGTTAAGGGTTACTATATCAAAAACAGAGAAAACTGAAGAAAAAAGTGACTTTTTCAGCAAAAATATCAATAACAGAATCTAAAAACAAGCACCTCCATCCACTGGCATTGATCCAACTCCATGGGTTTCACTGGTGAGTCCGTGTTGTAGAAGATAATGGTGTTTCCATTGTAACTACGGAGCCTCTGAACGTCCAAATGGGTCAAATTTCATGACCATGAAAAGATGACAAACTGCATTTTACACCAATTCTTTTAATATATTGATAGGTTTAGTGGTACAGAAGTAATTAAACATTTTAGATCAGTAGATGGTTTTGGTTGCCAGTGGCTGTTTGGGTCTTTATGGGTTAAATTAATGTTCTGTTTACCTGGGTGGGCATTTACAGGCAACGGATCAGTATAGTTAATTTGTGCACTTCAATATGAGTTGAGCACAAGTCATACTGTCATCACAAAACAGTGAAAGAACAATGTCTTCCAACAGATTTTCCTCACGTCATACAGGCCAAGTAGCTGCTTCTCCATAATAATCTACAGGTCCAGATTCAGTAATTCAGGAGGACATCAGTGCAGGAATTCATAATAATGTTCATAGGTATTATTCATCATCACTATCATGTTCTCCTGTTTCATCATCCGGTGTAAAGTTGCATTTTCTATCACCTACATTTACGTGTGGATGAGGGTTAAAATCCTCTTCACTGAAAAGCTCAGAACAGACAAAAACACATTGACTCTAATGACAGACTTCCTATTTTTACGGCCACTGTATTGCTTTGTTGGCGTGAAAACCCTGAAAAGTCTTACCTGACTCACAAACAATGGACCCCGGCTTCAGCTCCAGCATCATGGTGATGGTAGCGATGTCCGTGGTGTACAGGATCTGTGTGCGATGCGGCAGCGTGATCGTCCACAGCTCAGGTGTGGGGTGAAGTACGTGGACCCAGCCGCCTTTGCTGCATGTGACCTTTGACCCGTACCTCTGGCCTATCAGGTCAGTGGAATGGCGGATGGCCCCGTAGCGCGTCTGTGTCTGGGCGCCCTGCTGCACTTTGACGGGCATCATGGAGTCGTGGCCCAGGTAGATGATAGCAACATCCCCGTCCTGAATCAAGTCTGAGTACTCCACAAAACTCATGTTGATCAGTGTTCAGTCTGAAACAGGAAAGCAGGAGATCAAACCGACGAAAATATTAATGATGTACAATAATATTTGTTCAAAAAGCGATGTGAAGCTTTTCTAAAACCCAACAATACAGCCTTAGTGAATATTTTGGTCTTAACTTGACTGAGATATGTTTGCTGTTTATGTCATAGGGACAGTATATTGTTACTGTTCCAAATAAAACCAAGATTGAGGTTTTTAATAGTTAGTTTAATGTTGAGTGGAATGTTTGTGGTTGTCTCAGTTTTTCAGCCTTATTTATTTAGGTATTTGTCACTTTGACAGTAGATTTTCAGTTAAAAGGTTTCTAATAAACTGAGAGTTAATTCAGACATGTATAACATGTTCTCACTGTAAATTTTCTGGGGAGATAGGTGAGAATGATCCTCTCCAATTCACAGGTGCACATCTTTACTCTCTTCTACACTATTATTCTTTTATCTACATTTAACAATTACTGTTGTTCACCCTATACACTGTAATTCAACTGATCAGATCTCAACTAGACTTAAAAGACTTTAAAAGGCAGTTTCTCATCTCTGAAACCTTAAATCAATTTATTAATCTACAAAAAAAGGAAAACTTTGCTGTTTTTTCACATCTACACCACAATGAACCCAGACCTGATTGAACACAACCATACTTTAAGATTCCCACAAATTGTTTTTTTTTTTTTTTTTTTTTTTTTTTTTTTTAATATCTTTATTGCGTTTTGGCATACATATTAAACATTCAGTACTCATTTGTACAGTATTGTTTTGAAATAAAATACAAAGTCTAAACCCCCAGCCCACCCCTTAACATGAACAGAACATCACTTCACTCTCTTACTCTCAGAGTAAAAGTAAAAAAAAATGTACAAACAAATGTTAAACGAAATGAAAAATATTCTGGATATTCAATACAAACCTATATGGTACCGTAAAAAAAAAAAAATCAGATGTTGTTCACCACAAATTGCAGTTTTAAGTTTGTACAATTGTTATTCTATTTGCCAAATTGCAAAAATGTGACATGTGAAAGCATATTCCACATCTTGATCACAATTATCCAGGTCCAGATCTACATCCACTATTTGCTGGGTCAAATCTGGTCTAAATCATCACAGACACTTGAAACCAATTTTATTCTGTTCAACTTCATATTCTCACACTTTTTTTTTTAAATTTAATTCAGTTTCTCGGTGTATTTCCATCACAACATAAATGGTTGAATAAACCATTTCACCATTTTTTTTTTTTTTTTTTTTTTAATTTGTAGATAGTGCCCATCATGGCCTACCTTGTTGCCACGGTAACCTCTCGTTACCAAGCCAAGAACGTCACTCAACTGTCACGCGCACTAACAGTTATTCAGTAAAACAAGTTTCATTTCACAGCTAAATAACAGTAAAAAAAAAAAAGGACAGTTCGCTTATCAGTTTTACAGAAGGACAATGTCGGATTCCATGCAGCAGATGTGAGTGAGATAAGGAAAACTGAAATCTATAACTTTAAACCAATTTTGTGATAGTTTTGGTAAATCTGGTGATGTGTCGAAGCCTGTTAGCTAAACTAATACTTGAACAGATTCTTCAAGTTGAAACCCTGATCAGTCAAATAACTTTTTTTGTCGTTTTAACTGCAATTTGGGATTTATTTAACCTATACTAACACAAAGATAGACAGAAAACAAAAGGAAAAGAGGCGTAGGCACAACACCAGAAAAAAAAAGTGTTCGTTAAAGTTAGCTAGACTTCACTGATTGTTGTAACGGCTAGCTCATTAACATCAAGGTTAACGTTTGGCCCTGCTTTTTTCGTGTGGTTATGGAAATTGTACCCTCAAAAACTGGCAAGGTCACAATGTAACAGGGCTGTACATGAAAAAAAAACCAAAACATTTAAAGCGGTATTAGTGAGTCAGAATGTGCTTGAACGATGCTAACACACATGCTAACGTTGGCTAGTTGACTACAGTTAGCAGCTAAAGGAGCCGTTAGCCGACGGTTGGGCGAACTCACCTTAAACAGAAGAAGTTAAGGACCCTGCGAACACAAAGTAAGACAAATTTAAAACGTCTTCTTCTGTTCTTAACGCCGCTGAGTGTCAGTGTGGACAGTCCTGACAGCTACCCATTCATTCCTCACACGTGGTGTTGTTTTCAGCGGAAGTATACCAGACAGGACCGGAAGAAGTTTTCTCGTAGATCTGTAAAATTCCTCCGCCGTAAAGATCCGGTCAAACAGACGGTGCAGATGATGTGCAGATCTGCGATTTTTCCGCATGTTGAAACTCAAGCTGGTGACGCAAAGGAGGAGATTTCTCTGTCATTTATTGAAAAGATGTTCCTGAAATCAGTGAAATCCCTCTGACTATTATTTTGGCTGGAGATTTTTTGAGCAAACATTTGAACCTACCCGTGACTGTAAGTTTTAATTCAATTCAGTGCTGTTCATTTCATTTTTTATACAACACCATAGAACAATAACATTAACAACAAAAATATACAGCATAAATAAAAACTTAGAATGTCTTTGCTGTCATTATGCAACCTTACAGTGAAATTTAGTGCATCTCCCTTCAGTGGTTAAAGCCAAATACAGGATAAAAACTTAAATATATAAGAAGATACAACACACACGCATACCTATACAGTGATATATCTGTTTAGTGATATATAGAGGAAAAAAAACAACAAATCTTAACTTTAAACACACATTTTCTCTTTATCTGAATGTACTCAAAAAGATTACATCTCCTTTAAACTTGACAAAGACTGTTTTAATTTATTTCCTTCCTTTTTTGTTCAATATTTAGAAATCCACTATCATCTATATGTCTTATACTTCAGTCAAGATGAGAATAAGAATGTGTTTCTCTGCTAAACAATATCTCAACTGTTTTTATTTCCATTAACCCATTATTAAAGACCTAGAATTATTTTGTGGCAACTTCCAAATTAAAATGTCTCTACATTTAATCTTTCCCAATGGTTTATTATCATTTATTATAACATGATCAGCTGTATTTTGCATTTTTCCTACATTTAATAAACTGAATATGTGGATGTTCGTTTAAATTCATAGGTTATTTGATCAGAATAGAGAAAATACATCATTAACTGAGCATAAAACCAAACATCTCCAACCACTGTCCATTGTCAAATTATGTGGATTTTACTGGTGAATCAATGTTGCAGAAGATGACAGTGTTTCAATGTTCACTATGGGACTTCTGAACAAATGTGTCACATGTGACGCTTCTGAAAAGGTGAAAAACTGTATTTTAGCTGAGCTGTTTACATGTTTAGTGGATCAGAAGTTACTAAACATTTCATATCAGGAGATGGTTTTTGGATGTTTAGGTCTTTGATGGTTAAAATCAGGCTTTCTTGCATGAAAAAATAAGTGAAATCTCTAAATAATTGCACATAAAGTTGTATTTTTTTTTTGTTCTTGTCTGCTAGCTTTTTTTCCCCTCCAACTTTATTGAAAACATTTGAGTACACAGTACA